>NC_056726.1:731055143-731280143 GCF_019279795.1 Protopterus annectens
TTATTTAAAGTCTTTGCATGTTTTAGCAGTTTATTACTAGTACAAGCTGATAGCACTTTAGAATCAGAAGCAATTACATTTCTTGGAGTGGGAAATGGGCATATGGAGAGCTTTTTACAAGCGTTGATAATGGATAGTGGATAGTTTGTTCATTTGCTGGTTAGGCTGATTGGCACATTGATTACTACCTATGGGATGAACCTAGGAATACATGTCTGTTCTAGTTGATGGCGAGGACAGAAGATGGGGCATATGTTTCTATAACTTGCTACATGCAACAACATGCCTCAATATATGTGTATGTCTTTCACCTGCATAAGACAGCTGCAAGGACATAAATTCGCCTTTCACAAAAGGAGGAAGGACTACTAGACAGGAGTGGTTAATGCAATTCTGGACATTTTGGAGATATATATTTTT
This sequence comes from Protopterus annectens, assembly GCF_019279795.1. Classification (NCBI taxonomy): domain Eukaryota; kingdom Metazoa; phylum Chordata; order Ceratodontiformes; family Protopteridae; genus Protopterus; species Protopterus annectens. Next base: position 731,055,564 of record NC_056726.1, read on the forward strand.
TTCTCATTCCTAAAGTCGAGTCACTAGTGAGTACCATATATTTTTGACAATGATTTAGGTTTCCTGTATGTCTACTGCACTGACACGTAATGGAGTAACTCAGAACACCAAATGACAACAAAGCAATGATTGTTTACATGGAGCCAACACACACCAGTCCCTTTCTGGCAGCCATATTCTCTGCACCACTAACATTTGTAATCAAGCGTGAGCTTGTCAAATTGTGGGATAACTAAAATTAGTTGCCTTAGTTTGCATGTTTACTCTAGAAGCCTCCACAAATTTGTGCTCAAAAGGATCAGCCATTAGCAGAATAAATGAAACCAAATCTTACAACAGTCTTAACCTGCTATAGATCTTAACTGAGCATCACTGCAGGAAACATGGCGCACACTTTCATTTTGAGTTATTTTTGTAGCCGTTGTATTAATAGTATTGTCTTTACAGTTTTTGGATGACACAGCCTGTCCTTCATTGTTTGAAGTATTTCTTATGCATCTCCATATAAATGTTTAGATTATTTATAAATCTTTTCAAATTCATCAATGTATAGAAACATCAATGCATATTATATCCATTTCTGCTTATCAAATCGATTAATAGTGAAAACCAAAAAACACCAAAACGTCACCCTCTTGTACAACCTTACTCATTACTGTTAACCTTAACCCTACATATTACCTTTCCTAGAAACCTTTCCCTGCCAATTCTACTACACAGAAAATTCAAGCACATAGACACACACACACAATCACATCCACACATACACAAAGAAACTCACAACTGGGTGCGTGGACACACACCCACACACAAAACATCATACATACACACTGAAAAAACTATCACCTTACTTAGTCCTTACTCTAACCTCAAATAGTAAATACTCACAGGCACACTCCCACTCTTGATCCTGAAACTTTTAGAACATCAGATAGCTTTGGTACTATAGCAAAACCCACCTACCTGCGCACATTCACAGCTAACACACCACAGAAAGATTCAACTTCAAAATCTCCTACAACTGATAAGCAGGAATTCTCTTGTAAAGTGAAAGCAATACACTCTGACAATAAAACAAGTGCATATTGCAACCAATCAAATTCAAAGTTCATGGTGGTGAGAAGTTTGAAGATGTGAACACAAAGAACTACTTAAATGTTTAAATTCTTACTATAACGTATGTGATATCTACGGATGCTGTATGCACAGGAAAGCTAAGTATATGATGCAACACAAGTCTCTAAGGCAATGATACAGCAGAGTCATCAAAGCAATACATTACTGCATATCAAAATACAGTTTTGCTGAGTGTTATTTAGCTGTCTCCTGAAACTTTGCACATATATGTATATATATATATATATATCTATCTATATATATATATATATATATATATATATATATATATGGGATACATCAATATGTTCGTAGTTTCACTACTTCGAACCCCACCTCACTGAGTCCACTTGTTCGAAGTAGTGAAACTTCGAACATTGACTTCGGTAGTCACACTACAGTGCAGAATGGGAATATTCCCTTTTCCCCGCTGTAGTGCAATCTCAGAGTTGGTATATTTAAGTAGGAGAGGTGTAGGGGCACAGCCCCCCACATGGGGGGTGCAGGGGGGGCTTGCCCCCCTGCAAAAACATGTTTTACAGTTTTTTTTTTTGGGGGGTATCCCAGGGAACTAGACTTCAGCAAAAGTGCACTTTCATTTAAGTGGACTTTCTCTGAAGTGTAGGGTCTACTGCTCTATTTTGAAGAATTATATTTTTGATGTAGAGCAGCAGACCCATATATATATATATATATATATATATATATATATATATATATATATATATATATGTATATATATATATATATACATACATATTTATATATATGGATTCCATACACTAGATCAAAGGTTCACTACTTCAAAATAGTGTACGGAATGCACACTGCAGCGAAAGTGCACTTAATCGAAAGTGCACTTATGCAAAGTTCAGTACAACGAACGGGCGTTATACTGAACTTCTGCGCAGTACTTACGGATCTTAGGGTTAGGGCACGAGTCATGGTAAGGGGATAGCCCATAGGGCTATTCCCTTACCATGACTTGTGCCCTAACCCTAAGGTCCGTGACGACAGCAGCGCAGTGAAGGACATAGCAATGTCCTCCACTATGGTGTGATAGTCACGAACCTTAGGGTTAAGGCATGGGTTAGGGTAAGGGAATAGCTTTACTAACTATCCCCTTACCCTAACCCGTGCCCTACCCTAAGGTCCGTGAGTATCGCACCATAGTGGAGGACATAGCTTGTTTTTTGATGTCCTCCACTGTGCTATGGTACTTTCGGTGAAGTGCACTTTCGCGGCAGTTCACTTTCGTTAAAGTGAACTTTCGTGTAAGTGAGGCTTCCTATTACAAGTTTGAAGTTGTGAACTTTCGTTTTTATGATAGGAATCCATATATATATATATATATATATATATATATATATATATATATATATATATTTATTTATTTATTTTATTTATTTATTTTATTTTACATTTGTTAACTGGGAAAGTCCAACTGGATATAAGTCCATTTTCAGCGGGGGCCTGGGGAGAAAAGCTCTAGACATACATTACATGTATACATACAGTGAAATATTACAAAATGGACATTTGTTCAACAATAGATACACACATTTTCAAGATTTTCTAAAATACACACAGGAAATATTTAGAAATTATTAACTTTTAAGTCAGAACACATACATTTTTAGTGGTTCTCATACATTTTAGTAGTACATGGTTGTGTCAAGTTATCATCCTTACTTTAGTTCATTCCAGTGGGTAAGATTCATGTAATCAGTTTTCTAATCAGTTAATGAATCAGAGTAATACAATGAAAGTTTCTTCATATAATAAGTTTTTCATTTATAGTTGGTATTTGTGTAGCGATTAGTCAGGGTTTGTACAGGGACAGAGCCAATGCATTTTTAGGTGTTTTTTAAGAGATATTTTGAATTGGGATAAGGAGGGAACTGTAGTATGTTCTGCAGGAAGTAAGTTCCAGGTTTTGATAACAGAGTTGGTATGCACCAAAAAACGTGGCAAGGACACTGCTATTCCTTAAAATCTTTATTGCACATAAACACAAGATGAGCGCTTTCGGGACTTCTCCCTTCATCAGATAATAGTGATTCACCAGCTGAATTGTTAGATATAACAGTTTGTACTAGCGTTCTGTTGAAGGAGCGGACTGTTTTTAGGTTACTGTAGGGGGGGGGTGATAATATTTTTCATTATGGGTGTACTGTCTGGTTGGTAGAGAACATTGCAAACAACTATCAGTTGGTTATATGGAAGTTGGTAGGGTAGATTTAGCCAGCCTAGCGATTTAAAGTTTAGACAGTGATGTGTTCTATATACTAATCCTGTGGCAAATCTGGCAATATTATTGTAGCAGCTGGTAAGTTTATTGAGGTCAGCTTTGCTTAGGTTTGCGAAGATGGGTGAGGCATAAAGAAGGGTCGATAGCAAGTGTCTATGGGCAATCACAGTCCTAGCAGATGGGGTTAATAATTGTTTAATCTCATATAAAGAGCCTAGTTTCTTATTAACTGTTTTAATAGTTTTGTCAATGTGAGCATCAAACTTAAGGTTGTTGTTGATAATTACTCCTAGTACTTTAGTACTTGGTTCTATTGAAATTATGGTACCACTGTTAGATGTTATGGTTAAAGATGGTAAAGGGACCATGCGAGTGAGGGTGAAGAGTAACAGCTTGGTTTTAGTTGGGTAGTTAACGGCGACCAGTGAGCCAGTTCTCTACTTTGTTGAAGGTGTTTTGGGATAAAGATTGTAAGTCTGTGGGGGTGGTGGCAGCACAGATTAGGGTTGAGTCACCTGCATACTGAATACAAGTTGCATCTGGGATGACTTTATGTAGATCATGAATGAAGATGGAGAACAGGAGGGGTCCTAATATAAACCCCTGGGGGACTACAAGAGTGACTGATAATAGGGAAGGTAAGTTTTTATTTTAATTTTTTATATTTTTATTTTACATTTGTTAACTGGGAAAGTCCGACTTGGAACGAAGCCAGTTTTCAGCGGAGGCCCGGGGAGAAAGGCTCCAGATGCATGTTTTTGTAATGTGGGAGAAAACCAGAGCACTCGGAGGAAACCCACACGAACACTGGGAGGACATGCAGACTCTGCACAGAAGGAACCCCAGCCGAGAATCGAACCAGACAACCTCTTGCTGTGAGGCAACAACTCTACCGCTGCACCACTGCGCCATCCAAACATCTTATCTTTCCATATCTTTCCATAGTACGGCTTGTTGTCTGCCACTTAGATAGGAATGAAACCAGCTAATAGCTAAGTTATCTACAGAGAGTGTTTTTAGTGTCCCTAAGAGTAGCTGGTGTTTTACCATGTAAAATGCCTTGGAAAGGTCCAGGAAGAGGGCTGAGGAGAGCTTGTTGTTATTATGGTTTTGCTTTAGTGTGTGAGAGAAGGAAAGAAGAGCTGAGGTTGTACTATGGCAAGGTCTAAATCTGTGCTGGGAGGGGGCTAAGAGACTGTTCAGATTAAGATAGGCTAGGACTTGTTTATGGATACATTTTTTCCATACTTTTAGCCAAGGGTGACAGGATAGCTATAGGCTTGTAATTTGAGAGTTCAGTGGAATTTCCCCCTTTATGGAGAGGAATAATGTAGAAGATTTTCCAGATAGAGGGGATATAAGCTTCAACAATAGATCTATTGATTATTATTGAAATGGGATATGCTATTTCATCAGTGGCTTTTTGGAGATACTCTGCAGGTAGTAGGAATGCTGAAAGGGTGGTGGGTTTCAATTTCTTGAGTAGTGACCTAATAAAAGATGTTGGTACTGGCTCAAACTTGAAGAGGATGTAATTATTGGGTGAGGGATTGGTAGAACTTGGGCTACTGGGAACAAGTTGGTTGGCAAAGGACTGAACGGTTTCTGTAAAGAAAGTGTTAAAGGTGTAAGCAACAATTTTTGGAGGTTTTTGGAGGCTAGTCAAGGGAGTAGGGGTAGTTGATTGTCCTGTGTGGAGAAGTTTATTTATGCTTGACCAAAATTTTTGTGGATGATTTTGGTGTTTTTGTTGCAGATTATAGTAGTAGTTTTTGTTTGTCTAGCATAATAGACTTCTTTGTATCATTCCTTAGCTGCTTATATATAAGGTGGTCTTTTGGGGATTTAGTGGTTCTCCAGGAGGCCCATGCTTTATTTCTGCATATGATTTTTTGTGACAGCCATGGTGCTACTTTATTATTGGTTCTGATAGTACGTTTGGGAGCATGGTTATCCAGGATTGCAAGAAATTTAGAGTTAAAGTATGAAACTGCTTCATCTAGTGGAAGCAGTTTTAGGTCAGTCCAGTCACATGAGTTAAGTTCATTTTGGAATTTAGTCTGAATAAAGTTCTTATTACTCCTAATGGTTTTAAAGGTAGATTGTTGAAGGATCTCATTTCTTTTCTTGATTATATGGGTCAGGAAGTGGTCACTGATGTCCTCAGGTAGGGTGCCTGCTTTATATATATGGGGTTGGTTGTTTATTAATATCCAGTCTAGGATACTTTCCTTATTGTTAGGCTTATTGATTTTGGTAGGGGAAGATATGATCTGGGCAAACCCATGCCAATCTATATGGTTGGTTGGGAAGTCCAAGGAACAGGTGTTCCAGTCGCTATTAAAGTCCTTGAGAACAATAGTTTCTTGGGGGCAATTTGTGGACAACCATTGGAGGATGCACACCAGTGTATTTGTGTTGTTAGCTGGAGGAACATAGATGCACACAATCTTTATAGATTTGTGTTTATTGATTTGTAACTTAGTGTTGAGTATTTCTGCATTGTCAGTTAGTAAGGCATCTGGAGTACTAGTTTTGGTTACTTCTAATGTGGATTTATACAAGATGACTACCCCCTCTCACTTCCTAGAGATGCGATCTAGTCTTAGTATATTATAACCTGGAGGTATAACCTCAGTATCATTAGTAATAGGTTTGAGCCAGGTTTCGGAAAGACACAGTACATCAAGGGAATGTACATCCAAGAGGGCATGTAAGTAATGAATTTTATTATTTATACTTCTAATGTTTAGGTGACAGACTAGGAGTGAGTTGGAGGGTTTGTTTGGGTTATGCAAGCTAGTGGGGATGTTATTTGTGGGGCTGGTAACATCAGGGGACTTGGGACTGGGTTAGGGTGAATGTCCCCATCGATTATGAGGTTAAGTTATAATCTGATTGCAGGTCTCTGGCATTTTGTTAAGAGTTTGTGATAGCATTTAGTTCTAGAGTTAATATAAGTGGCTCAAATGGGATGTTTAGTTTTTGCGTTAGAAGAGTTAGATGAGAGGTTGGGTAGTAGTTGATTATGGTTAATTGGTAGATTAGGAGTGCTGGTTTTGGATCTGGGGTAGTGAAAGCCTGGGAGGTATTGATGCTCATAGGCAGTGAGAAGATAGAGAATTATCAGTGGGGTTATTAGGCAGTAAAAAGGCTTTGATTTTGGAGGAGTGGTGAAGGTTTGTGGAGGCATTATGGAGATATTTAAGTAAAGCTTATTTAAAAATAGAGTTGGGAGGGTTATTAATTAGTTTAGAGTAAGAGACTGGAGAGAGTTTGAGTAATAGGATTGGGTCGAATGAATGAATGGGGTAATGCTGATTGTTACTGATGAGGGGGGTGTGGCAAGGTGATTATAAATTTAGCACTGGTGGGGGTGGGTGGAATTTGGGGGCAGCGTGGGGGCGGAGCGAGCCTGTCAGGGTAAGTGGAGCAGGGCTACTCTAAACCACAGGATTCCTACAGTCTGTGAGTGAGCTTAATGCCTTTTCATTTTAACTCAAGTTGTATAAGATACTTTTTTTTTTGTTTTTGGTACTGTAAAACATAAAATGGTAAAAAGATCTGCTTCTGGCCATAAATATTGTTATCTGGGCAGTTTCTGATACAATAAAACAGTCAGGTTGAACTAGCAGCCTGTTTTTGTCCAATTTAATGAGCCATTTTAATATTAAGGGCAGTCAAGACATCTAGGGCATGCTATGAACCCAGTTCAGCTATGAGGTATAACACTTTCACATAAAGCAGATGCTATTAACCTTAAGCAATTCTTTTCAGTAGCAAGAGACAAGGCAGAATATTTTCTTAATGGTTTCAGCAAGGAGGTATTTCTTCCAGTGTACTAAGCTGTTCAAGATAAGACCAGGTAACATGGAAAGACCTGATAAAGGATATTAAGATAGAACATGCACACAGATAGGGAACTATCGTTATGTAAGTAAATCAACTGGTGGGGCTTCCACTTTAAAGCACAACAGCATTTAACATCAAACTATGTAGAACAATTCAATGAATCTTTAAACAGTATACTGCAGCAGTTCAAGAGGAAAATCCTTAGGTATAAGCTGCTAATTTCGGTTAAGCAGTTACATGCAATTACATAGATTCCCTATGCTTATCTTGCAACTATTATGCAGTTGTTATGAATTGCAAGGTTTGCGCTGTCCTCTGACTATAGTAAACCAACAGTTATCAATAGCGCACTTCAGTAATAGTTGCTATGTATTTGTGGTTAACATCACATTCTTACACCTTAGTAGAACACTTAAAATTCATTGTACACATACCACATTTGTAAAGACAGTCAGCCAACTGGGTCTGCTCACACTAAGGAGTTTAAAAATGGCGGTTACTCAAGGAGTATAAGTAACTTAGCTTACAAACATGTCAGGGGGAGGGAGTAAGCCTTCTGATAGGCTAATCCAAACCACAGGATTCCTACAGTCTGTGAGTGAGCTTGATGCCTTTTTATTTTGACTCAAGTTTTATAAGATACTTTCTTTTCTTGTTTTTAAATGGTAAACTTCACAGGCATCTGGTACTGTAAAACATAAAATGGTAAAAAGATCGGCTTCTTTTTCTGGCTGTAAATATTGTTATCTGGGCCGTTTCTGATACAATAAAGCAGTCGGGTTGAACTAACAGCCTGTTTTTGGCCAATTTAATGATCCATTTTAATATTAAGTGCAGTTAAGACTTCTAGGGCATGCTATGGACCCAGTTCAGCTATGCGGTATAACACTTTCACATAAAGCAAATGCTAATAACATTAGGCAATTCTTTTCACAAGCGAGGGACAAGACAGACTATTTCCTTGATGGTTTCAGCAAGGAGGTATTTCTTCCAGTGTACTGAGCCATTCAAGGTAAGACCAGGTGGTGTGGAAAGACCTTAGGCAATTCTTTCCACTAGGGTGGGACAAGGCAGAATATTTTCTTGATGGTTTCAGCATGGAGGGATTTCCTATAGGTTCATAGGTTGGTACAAGTCTATCAGCCCTAGTGCCTATACAAGCCTAGCCATAATAATTCCCTGGATATTTCTTCCCACAATATTTACTTTCCTGGACCCCGGTCTAGCAGGGTGACTGTCATGATCCTTGGGGTGAATTTCTTATCTCCCATCCAATCGACAAGGTTCCTTTTGAAGAGGGCCAAGGAGGCACTCTGCTTGACATGTATGGGCAGTCTATTCCAGAGTATGGGGAGTCTCTGGGTCAGGATCCTATCCCTCCAGCATGTTTTGTTCATTGTGATGACAAGGTTTAGATCCCTGGAGCGTGTGGCTCTGAGGGATTGGGATTTCTTTACGTGGAGCAGGTCCAGCAGCTCAGGGTTTGACATGGCCTTGTATGTTAAGCAGAGATCAGCTCTGAGTAGATGATATGCCACAGAATATAGCTGGAGTTTTTTTAGACAGTCAGCATAGGGCATCTGCTTTAGGCCTGTGATTCTATTAGTGAGGTATTTCTGCGGCCTTTCCAGCAGTTGCAGCTTCTAGTGTACTGACCCTTTCAAGGTAAGACTGGGTAGAGTGGAAAGATCTTAAGAAGTTCTTTTCACTAGCAAGGGACAAGGCAGAATATTTTCCTGATGGCTTCAGCAAGGAAGTATTTCTTCCAGTGTACTGAGCCATTTAAGGTAATACCGAGTAGAGTGGAAAGACCTTAAGCAATTATTTTCACTAGCGCGGGACAAGGCACAATATTTTCTTGATGGTTTCAGCAAGGAGGTATTTCTTCCAGTGTACTGAGCCGTTTAAGGTAAGACCTGGTAGAGTGGAAAGCACTTGTTTGTAAAGACAGTCAGCTGACTGGGTCTGTGCATGCTAAGGAATTTTTGTATATATACATATATATATATACACATACATACAGTATATACATACAGTATATATATATATATATATATATATATATATATATATATATATATATAATCCTTATTATCTTGTTTAGATTTAGAACTGCTTTCTTATTTTTAGTGTTTCTAGTGGAGCTTTTCTCCACGGGCCTCTACTGTAAATGGACATATATCCAGCTAGACTAGCCCGGTTAACAAACATATATATATATATATATATATATATATATATATATATATATATATATATGTATATACAGTATATATATATATATATATATATATATATATATATAGGTTCATAGGTTCATAGGTAGATACTAGGCTATCTGCCCTAGGGCATTTATAAGCCTAGCCAGAGTGTATTTGGCTTCCGCCTCCCTATTAGATTAGCCTACTGTGCCTCTGTAAAGTAGGTCACAGAAGGTACCCTTTTAAGATTAGTCTACTGTGCCTCTGTCTAGCAGGGACACAGGAGAGATCCCAGGGGTGAATATACATATATATATGTATATACAGTGTGTATATATATATATATATATATATATATATATATATATATATATATATATATATATATATGTATGTAGAAAACACTTAATTAAGTCAATTATGTCAACAGTCTTTAAAGTCAATATTTTGTTTCGTTGACACACAGATGGTCAACTGTTGTATGATATCACACAACCCCTAGGGTTGGGAACAGCCACTTGCCCCCGTATTATGCAATCTGATAGATATCATATATAACAAGCAGGTGGAGGGGGGGGGGCAGTGTATTAAATTTTCATTCTCCAAGGCTATGCCTAGGAACATGTAGAGTGATTGTTAATGTTAAATACATTTGGGTGTTTCATTTTTTGCAAGAACTCCTATATATGTATATATATATATATATATATATATATATTTATATGCACATGTGAGTGTGTTTATTACACACATATACACACATATATGTACTGCACATATGCACATACATATATAGTTATGCATATATACACACATATATATATATACATATGTGTGTTTATTACACACATATGTAATGCACATATGCACACCCATACATAGTTATACATATATATATATATATATATATATATATATTTATATGTGTGTGTGTGTATACACACACACACCTATCCATATATATATATGTGTGTGTGTGTGTGCATGTATGTATGTATGTATGTATGTATATATATATATATATATATATATATATATATATATATATATATATTTATATATAGACATAATCTACATTGGCACAATTTAAAAAGTGATCCATTTTTTGAACAAATTTTGGATGATTATTGCCACTTTGGTTATAGGAAAGGCAGAACTATTAGGGAACATCTTTTTTCCTTTAAAAAAGAAAATTATTACTTGAAACACAGATCCTGTTGGTTATATGGTAGTATGCCAGTGTGGTACATTCTATGTTAGCCAAATGGCTCGTACATTTAAACCTCAAATAGCTACCTATTTAAGTGATGTTAATTGTAAAAGAACTAGAAGTGTTTTATATAAGTATTACTTGAAACACTCTTCTGCCCACTTTATTTTTGTGGGTCTGGATATAGTAGTGGGTAATTATTTGTCCAAATTAACTAAACATAAATAATTGGACAGGAAGGAAATATGTTGAATCATAAATTTCAGAGCCATGTTCAAGACTAGACTTAATGAATCTCGGTATGTTGGTATTTTTGAGCCAATTAAATTTGGTGATTGAATTTATTCATTTAAGTCACATATTTTTGTTTTGACTATGCCTAACCTGCCTAACCTGGACTGGGATTTTATTCCAGAGTGAAGGGAGCCTCTGGATTATGAATCTGTCCCTCCAGCATGTCCTATTTATTTCAGTGCTGAGGTTCAAGTCTCTCGAGTGCGTAGCTCGATGGGATTTGGATTTTCTGAGGTGCAGCATGTCCATTAATTCTAGGTTGGACATGGCTTTATACGTCAGGCACAGATCGCCTCTGAGCAGGCGGTATGCCACTGAGTAGAGCTGGAGTTTCTTTAACTGGGCAGCATATGGCATCTGTTTGAGCCCTTTGATCCTCTTGGTGAGGTACTTTTGGGGTCTTTCCATTTGCTGCAGGTGTCTGGTAAGGTACATCCCAAAAGGGGCATTGTACTCAATTATGCCTGATGAGGGATGAGTAAAGAGGCACGATGACCTCCCCTGATCTAGATGTGAATCCCTTCATGATTAGGTGGGCTATATAAAATGTTTTTCTAACCACTTTGGCCACGTGGTTGTCAAATGAGAGATTGCTATCAACCTGGGTCCCCAGGTCCCTAATTACTTCTTTCGTACTTAATGGATTACCACCTATGTGGTAATTTGTGGGCACTTTGTTTTTGCCAAAGGGGATGACTATACACTTTTTGGCGTTTAGCTTGAGGCCATGGCTCTGGCACCAGTTGTCTGTTTCTATGAGGCCCTTTTGTAGGATGCTTGTGTCGGCTGGAGAGTCTATTATGGCGCCCAGTTTGCAGTCATCTGCGAACTTGGTCAGCCACAGTCCTTCCTTGTTAGCCTGTACCTCCGAGAAATATATACCGAACAAGAGAGGTCCCAGGACTGAGCCTTGTGGGACACCACTTGTAACTGGTTTGGAGTCTGACATGGCTGCAGCAATTCTAACCATGTGGGTTCTGTCCTTGAGCCAGTTTGCAACCCATCTAGTGACATAAGGGTTTATATTTAAGCTGGTGAGCTTATCTATAATGCCCAAGTGGGACATTGTATCGAAGGCTTTTGCAAGATCCAGGTAGGCTGTGTGGACCACCTTCCCCTCGTCAATGGCCTTGGTGACTCTTTCAAAGAAATTGACCAGATTTAAGAGGCAGGATCTGCCCTTAACAAGGCCAAACTGGGTAGGATCCAGTGTCTGTAGGTCCCCAATATCTTTATTTATGAGGTCCATGATGATCCTTTCTATAGCTTTGCAGACCAAGCTAGTCAAGCTTATGGGGCGATAGTTTCCAGGATCCGTTGAGACACCACCTTTGTGGAGAGGGACCACTGTTGCTGTACGCCACTCTTTGGGTACATATCCTGTAGTAAGGCTGAGAGTGAACAGTAATTTTATGTTTGGGTTTAGTTCTTCTTGGAGTTCATGTAGGACACAGCCCAGGACACCGTCTGGTCCCATTGATGCTGTGTTTTTTGCTTTGGAGAGGGCAGTTCTTACCTGAGCATCTGAGATGTCAGGGAGGCAGCACTCTGCTGGGATAGATATTTGCCCTTTTGGTGGGGAAGGGGGGGAGAAGTTTGCGCTGAACCTGTCAGCTGGGATGTTGGCAATGTCTGTGGGTTCTGTGTATTTTTTGTCATTTTGGACTAATTCTGAGCATATCTTGGAATTCCCACCCAGGTTCCAAACATAACTAAAGAAAGCCTTGTGATTATCCTTAGTGTCCTGTGCAATTTTTCTCTCGAAGCTGGCCTTAGATGATCTTATGAGTGCCCATAGTTTTTTGCTAATACTGATCAGAGATGCCTTCCCTTTTTGGGATTTTGCTCTATCATGTAGTAGCTTCCTCCTTCTATTGTATAGTTTGTTTATGGCTGGGGTCCACCAGACAGGACGCCTAACTTTGGAGGATTGGGTCTTGGTTTTATTTGGGATTGCATGATCCATGCATTCCTGAAGGTGTTCATAGAATGCGTTTATAAAGGATTCTGCGGTCTGGGCTGTATTTTCCACAGGCCCGGGGGCTTTGAAGGATTCCACCTCGGTTTTGAGGAGTGTGAAATTTGCTTTAGAGAAGTTTTTCACTGTGGTTTTCTGGGCAGGGGCTGGGGTGGGATGTGAATATCTAGTGAGATTAGTTTATGGTCTGATCTTACCAGTGAGGGATACACTTCTGGTCTGGAGCATAGAGTCCCCATGTTGGTGATGATCAGGTCCAGTATGTTTTCCCCTCTTGTGGGAGTGGCAACAAGTTGTTCCATAGCATTTGAGTTTATAAATTCTAGGAAACTTTGGGCTAGGGTGTTGGAGCTAGAGTAATGCTCCCAGTCTATGTTAAGGTAGTTGAAGTCACCCAATATAATGGTGTTTGGAGAGACCTTCATATTTTCCAGTGTTGTCAGGAAGGCCGAGTGGGGTTCCTGGGTTTGGGAGGGTAGTCTGTAGCAGGCTATAAACTGGAAGGCAGTTTTACCCACTGTTAGTTGCACATGGATAGTCTCTGATGCTTCGTGCTGTGCCACCAACCTGGAGGTGTGGGTATCTTTGAAGAATATTGATACTCCCCCTCCTTTTGTGGTTTGGTCTATGTTTTGGGGCCGAAAAACATGGTATGAGGTATAACCTGGTAGTGCTGGGGTGCTCTCGGGAGCCTTGAACCAGGTTTCTGATACTGCACAGATATCGATGTTCTCCATGCTAAGGAGAGTTTCGAGTGCATGCATCTTGAGGTTTAGACTTCTGTCGTTGAGTAGCATTACTCTTAGTTTCTTATCCCTTGTGATACCTATGGAGGTGGGTTTGTCTTTTGAGCATTGCCTAAAAAAGGCACTATGGGGGTGGCAAGAGCCTTTGCCAATATCCAAAAGCCCAGGGGTGACAGGTGCAAGCCATCCCTAGCGAAGCATCGTGGCTTGTTTAGCATGTCATCCCAGGCAGACAGGCATTGGATCTCCTTTGAATGACACCAATACTTAAGCCAATTGTTGAAATTGATTATCTTATCTTCATATTGTGGCATCATTCATGGTGAGGGTAAGATGCTACTCAAGGTCAGGGTCATACCAGCCTGAGCTACATGCTCAGAGAGCTCCTCTATGTCTCTTTTCATGTAGTCCAGGGAGGTACGTCTCAGGTCATTCACACCAGCATGGACAATGACTGAGTCATATTTGTACTTGCCTTGGAGTGACCTGAGTGCTTGTGTTATGTGGTGGATCCTAGTGCCCGACAGGCAGCTCACCATGACCTTCTCCTTGTTCAGCATGGTGAGCGGACGTCAGTGTGCCTGACGATAGAGTCTCCTATTACAAGTGTATCAGGTGTGTTGTTTAGCCTTAAGGGCTGTAACTGCTTGGCACACTAGCTTTGTGAGCTATGTGTTGCACGTGTTTTGTTTTGGGGTAGCGGTTGCTTGGGTGTCTGCTTTGGATGTCTCTGCTGCTTAGGCAGATTTTTATTTAGAGCCTCTGAGTTTGTTTTTGTGTGTTTATGTGTTTGGTTTGCTGTCGTGGTAGGCCTATGTGAGAATGGAATTGTAGTGAGTGTGGTTTCCTTCTCCTCCTGACTGGTTACGCCAGTACTGAGTTGAGAGAGCTTAGCCTCCAGTTTGGCTATATGGTTGCATCTCTCACATGTGTTGGAATTTGTTGGGAGGAGGAGAGGGTTGTCTGTGTACATGAGGCAGTTGTAACATTGCCTCAAGATTCCCAGATTCACCAGCTGGACCGGAGAGGAGATTGACAACTGACCTTTGGACATGCTAGAATAGTATTGGGAATTCCTTTATAATTGAAAAAAGGGCCAATGGGGAACAAACTACTCAAGGGGAGTTTGTGAGGGTGTAGTGCTTTTAATTTTTTAGTGCTGACTTATATAATTGCTTTAGTGAGCAAGTGCCAGGCTTTAGAGTGGGAATAGGGTGCTTATTATGAGAACTAGATCAGTTCTAAGGGAAAAAGTGAAGAGCAGACTTTGTGGAGCCGAGAATGGTTTAAACCCAATTAAGCGGCGCTGCCCGATGCTGCGCTATGCGCAAAATCGTGCAAAGCCGCGCTAAAGCGGGTTTTATATAGGGGGACTTGAAAGAGCTAGAAATTGGCCCAAAATGGCCAATAGACTATTAAACTCCCTATAACACTAACCTCAAATTTGTCCTAATAGGGGCAGTGTTGAGAAGGTTTTTATTAAGGTAAAGTATAGGGTTAGGCTGGGGGGAGGGACAGTGTTACGGTTAGGGTTAGCACCCTTTATTAAGTTGGGCAAAGGGACTCTAACCCCCCCCCCCCATACCACCTTAGTAATGGATACTAACCATTAAATCAGGTAGATAACTTAATTTTAAATGCATGTCACTTGTTTTGTTCCACTATCTTTGAAATGTCAACAAATAGCAGTTCATCATTCAATTCCTTGAAAAAAGCAGACATATTTTTAAGTGACCAGAAACTTTCAAAACTTTCTGGAGATTGTATTATATGAACGTTGACAACTTTAGTCCTTTGTCAACAGCATACATATTGAAACACATGTCAGATAAAACCATAGATGACAGGTGTGTTCTGCACTGCTCACCTGCAAACAGCTGTACAACTGAGGGATGCAGTAACTATCACTCACTCGCAAATGCACTTACACCACCCACCATAGCAATGCAATTAAATGCTGCTCTCACTCCTGAACCAACAGCACTTATGGGCAGTGTTTCCAAGACAGCTTACTCCTACCTTCCCCTGCAACCCTTCAAAGAAAATCTATTTTATTTTATATTATTTTTATTTTCTTTAACATTTGTTTGCCAGGAAAGACAGACTGGACACAGGTCCTTTTTCTGGGCCTTTTTTTGTGGTCTGGGAAGAAAAGCTCCATAATACATAATATTTACATACAATCATAAATCCACACGACAATATAAAGCAGTATGAAGCAGTTTTTGCTTAAAATAGAATTAATTTGAAATGCAATCATGCATATCATAGCAGATAGAAAAGGAAGTAGAAAGGCAACAGTACATGGAAAACTGAACAATCGGAGAACATGCTTTCCTGTAGGTTGTGCAATTCATTTAAAGTAGAACTGGAGTACAATTGAAGTAGTGCAGAAGTATATAAAGTAGATAGTATAAGAAAGAGAGACTAGGTTGTCGGTTAGTTTGTGGATAGGTCCTGGCTCTAAGGACATTAAGTTTTACTATCTAGTTCTATGTAGTTGGAAACAAAAATATTAGTCAAGATTCTTAAGTTAAGGGTGTAATGTCTATGAGATGAGGACAGGTTGTTGATTTATTGTCTATCCTGGGGAGTTGCAGGAGCAAGGCCAGATGTTCATAAAGTGAGCCTTGAGGTTTTTTTAAATTGTATGATGGAGGTAATGAAGGTGGTAGCAGGGTAGGTTATTCCAAGCTTTTGAGATGGAATAGTCAAGGAGAGCTTTCCCGGCTTCATTATTATGTTTGATGACTTGTAGGTGGCTTGGGGCTGTCGATCTTAGGGTTCTTGTTATAGAATATGGTATAACTAGCTTTTGGAGTGCTGGGATTTTGGTTGGATGGTAGAATAGCTTATGTACCAGTATTAAGTGGTTGACATTTGGTAGGTGAGGCAGTTCTAGCCAGTTTAGCTGTTTGAGTGCTACACAGTGGTGGGTCCCAGAAGGGGTTTCAGTGGCAGATCTAGAGATTTTGTTGTGACAAGATTCTAGCTTGTTTAGGTCGGTCTTGCATAGGTTGGTCAGTATTAGGGCAGCATAGCGGAGCATAGACAGTAAATGTGTCCTAGCTATGGTGACTTTAGTTTGCTTGGTGAGATATGATTTATTCCAATAGAGGAGTCCAAGTTTTTTATGTACTTTTTTAATAGTCTGGGCTATATGAATATAAAATCTGAGGTTATTGTCTATTTCTAATCCTAAGAGTTTGGTATGGGAGGTGGGGGGTGATCATGGCATTATTCAAGGAGGTTATAGTGAAGTTATCAGATGCAGGGGATTTGCCTGGTCCAAAGTTAAGAAGTTTTTTTTTTTTTATTTTTTTTTGGATTTAAGATAAGTTGGGAGTTGCTGAACCAAGCTTCTGCAAGGGAAAAGCATTCTTGGTTAGTGTGTGGAGGTCATGAAGTGTGTGAGCTACACATATAAGAGTGGTTTTGTCTGCATATTGAATGACTGAGGCATTGAGTGTGGCACTGGAGAGTTGATTAGTAAATAGAGAGAAGAGTAATGAGCCAAATATAGAGCCCTGGGGTACTGCTAAGGATACCGGTAACAGAGGGGATAGTTGATTTTGCCATAATAATGCTTGTTGTTGCCCTGAGAGGTAGTTTTTAAACCATGCGTTAGAGGGGGTGCTCACATTTAGGCTGGACAGAGTTTTGAGGAGTATATTTTATTTATTTATTTATTTATTTTACATTTGTTGACCAGGTTAGTCCAACTGAGCTTTTGGCTCGTTTTCAGTGGAGACCCGAGGAGAAAAGCTCCACAGTGAGTTTATAAATTTTACAAGCAACAGTTAAGAAATCATATTTACAGTAAGCCAAACTTATCAAAATGACATTTACAACAATTCAATACATAAAAAATACTCAGGTACAAGGTCATCAAGGAATAATGCATTTAAATTCCTGATTGGTTATATACAGTATAAGGAATAGCAAGGGGAAAGATGCGTTAATACAGTGCGACAGAGGGGTAGAAGTTGATTAAGATAGACAGAGGAGGAGAGGAAGATGAGGAAGAAGGAAGAGAAGGGAAACATATAGACGAAGAGGTGGTAAATATAAGAATGAGAGGCCTGATAGAGGGGGAGGTATATGAAAATGCAGGTTGATAGTAGGAGGAGGTATAAGAAATAGGGAGTAGGGTAGTTTCAGGGAGGATGACTACAATGACAGGACCATTTTTTTTTGTTAGGTAACTGTGAGAGGCTAGCTTGAAATGCTTGGTATGGTCAAGGGACCTAATTTATTGGGGGAGTTGGTTCCAAGTTGCAGCAGGGTTATAGCTGTAGAGTAAACATCCTGTTTTGGTTTTGGGTTTATAGATCTGAAGGAAGCCTTGGTCAGAGCTACGCAGTGTCCTGGTTGGGGAATATTTAGATATAATAGAAAGAAGGCTAGGACAGAAAGATGGTAGATAGAGGATGGAGTGGATAATTTGTAGTTGATTAAGTAGGAACAAGTGAGGGAATTCAAGCCAGTCCAATTGTTTAAGACATAAGCAGTGGTGTGATTTATAGGTTTGGTTTGCTGCGGATCTGGCTACCTTGTTATAGGTTGTTTCAAGTGTTAAGGTTTGTGAATAATTGACAGCTATAAAAAAGGGTGTGAAGAAGAAATGCATGGGAGAGGGTTATTCTGGCTGTGTTGGTTAAATGTCTCTTGTTATGATAAAGGAGTCCAAGTTTCTGGTGAGGCTTTTTGACAGAATTATTGACTTGGAGATCAAATTTAAGCTGATCTTCTATTATGACCCCCAGCAGTTTAGTGCAGGGTTCAGCAGTAATGATAGTGTTATTGCTTGAATGGATGGAGAAAGTAGTACTGAGATTGATAAGGTTTTTGGGGAGGAAGAGTAGAAGCTTAGTTTTCTTAGGGTTGAGAATTAGTTTGTTATCACAAAGCCATGTCTCTATGATATTGAATGATGTTTGGGTAGTAGAGTGGAGGTCAGATGGATTGTCTGCAATGGTGATGACATTTGAATTATCTGCATATTGTACCAGTGTAGAGTGGGGACAAGAGGTGTATAGCAGGTTAGTGAAAATTTTAAAGAGCAGTGGCCCAAGTATGGATCCTTGGGGGACTCCCATTGTTACATGGGGGGGGGGGGTAGTGCAGAATGCCATTTAACAAATTGCTGGTGGTTAGAGAGATAATTAGAAAACCAGGATATGGTGGGGGGAGAGAATTTTAAATGGGAGAGTTTGTCCAAGATGAGGGGATGGGAGACAGTGTCAAAGGCTTTGGAGAGGTTGAGGAACAGACATGAGACTAGTTTATTGTTGTCACGGGCCAGTGATACAGTATTGATAAAGGATATTAAAGCAGTTGTAGTACTGTGTTTGGGGTGAAAACCATGTTGTGTGTGTGTTAGAAGGCTGTCTTTTAGAAGGTACTGCATTATCTTCTCGTGAATGCATTTCTCTAGAATCTTAGAGAGGAGAGAAAGTATAGCTATTGGCTTGAAGTTTGATATATCAGAAGAATTCCTGCCTTTGTGTATAGGTAATGTGAAGAATGTTTTCTATATTGCTGGGACATATGATTCAGAGATGGGTCGGTTAATCAGGATGGAAACAGGATAGGCTAAGCGTTCTGCTGCAATCTGTAGGAAATAGGAAGGTAGCTTATCAGCTGAGGGGGAGCAGGGTTTGAATTTGGAGAGTAAGGATTTAATATAGTTAGTTGAAACAGATTTAAGGGAAAAGGAGTTAGAAGGATTGGGGGGATTGGGACTGTGTAGTTATTAGCAATTTTCCTAGTGGGAACATCATTTATAATGGTAGTTATTGAGTCAATAAAGTGATTGTTAAATGTAGTAGCAGTTTCTTCTGCAGTTTTATTTGGGCATGGGTTTGGAGGGGAAGGGTTTCCTGGATGTAGTATATGGTTGATTGTGTTCCAGAATTTTTTGGGGTCTGATTTTAGGTCAGTGGGAGGATTTGCATAGAAGTTAGCCTTGCCTTTGTTTATGATTTTCTTTATTTGATTCCTAAATTCTTTGTAGGTCTGTAGGGTCTTAGTTTTAGTCCATAATTTCCATGTCCTATCTCGTTTTTTCATCAGGGTACAAGTAGATTTGGTTAGCCAAGGAGCTGAGTTAGTTTTGATTCTTATTGTGCGGAGAGAAGCAAGGGAGTTGAGGATGTTAAGAAAGGTGGAGTTGAAAGAGTGGACAGCCTCATCTAAGGGATGAATGGTGAGATGGGACCAGTTAATTCTAGAGAGTTGGTCTATGAAAGAGTTGGAACTGAAAGATGAGGTTTTACAGGAAGTAATGTTTTTGAAAGGTCTGGTGAAATGGGGAGTATATATGGTTACTGTGACTGGGCAGTGGTCACTAAGAGCATTTGGTAGAGTGTGAGGGTTATGGCAGTTTTTGGGGTGAGACACCAGAATTCAGTCCAGAAGAGACAGTGGAAGGTGTGATTTATTTATATTGGTAGGGATAGTGATTAGCTGCTCAAACCCATGTAGGTTGATACAGGAGGTAGTATTGCAAGCTTATATTGAGAGCCATTCTATGTTTACATCCCCTAGTATGATGGTTTCGCTATGGATGTTCTGAGAGAGGTGGGATAGGATGTTGTCAAGTATGCTAATATTGTCTCCAGGGGGGATATAAATTGCGACAACAGTAATGGTGGTAAAGTTGTTAAGTTTGACATTAGCAAGTAGAAGTTCAGCAGGAGAGAAAGAGGGCAGGGTGAGGATTGGACTAGTTATAGAGAAGTGATCAGGGTATAAAATCTTTTGGTTCATAGGTTGGTACTAGGCTATCGGCCCTAGGGCCTATACAAGCCTAGCCATAACAATTCCCTGACTATTTCTTCCCACACTATTTACTTCCCTGGACCACTGTCTAGCAGGGTGACCGACGTGATCCACGGGCTGATTTTCCTTTCTCCCATCCAATATATGTTCATAGGTCGGTACTAGGCTATCAGCCCTAGGGCCTATACAAGTCTAGCCATAACAATTACCTTGTCTGTCAAGTCTAAGGATATTATATCTAGGTGGGGTAATTTCACTATCTTGATTGCGTGGTTTCAGCCATGTTTCAGTTAGGCTGACTATGCCTGGTGTATAGTTAGCTAGCCAGCCATGGAGATCCTGAACTTTATTTAATATACTCCTAAGGTTGATAGAGCAGAAAATTATTTATTTTTTGGAGGGAGAGAGGTTTGTTGAGTTTTGTAAAGGAGGATTATTGTTCAGGTTATGGTAGGAGGGGCCAGGGTTAGGGTGGATGTCGCCTGATAGAAGTAATGGTTTGCAGTAGAGTAATTGTGCAAGTGGTGAGACATTGTTTTTCTACTTAGAGGAGGTAGGGAGAGGGAGAGAGAATTTTATTTTAGGAAGGAGAGTAGTATTTTTTGGGAAGGAAGGGCAGGTGTAGAGGGGAGCCTGGGGTTTAGTATTTGAATTTAGAGTCCAGTTAAATGGTTGGAAGTAAGATGGGAGTAGATGTGTGTGACAGGAGGTGAGGAGGTAGAAAAAGCAGAGTATAGGTATCAGGAGTAATGTTTGTGGTTTGAAAGGCATGATATAAAGGAACTGTATATGTAGATAATGGGAGGGAGGGGTGAGAGATACGCAGTGTAGTGTGGGAAGGTGTTAAAGGCGAAGAGGTGTGTTGGTAAGGAAGTAGTTAGGAGGGGCTGGGGAAGAGTTAGAAGAGGTGGGGTTAAGGTGGATAAGTATAAAGAAAATGATATGGGGGTGGGTGGGAGGAGAGCGAAGTGAGCCTAAGCATAGCGTGGGTGAATGGTGCGGGGCCCTCCCGAATAGCTGATGATGTTAAAAAAAAC
The DNA here is from genome assembly GCF_019279795.1 of Protopterus annectens. Classification (NCBI taxonomy): domain Eukaryota; kingdom Metazoa; phylum Chordata; order Ceratodontiformes; family Protopteridae; genus Protopterus; species Protopterus annectens. The sequence goes on from NC_056726.1 coordinate 731,077,032, forward strand.
TATCAGTCAGCCCTATGCCAGAAAGGTTCAGGATTTCTGCATAAAATGGAAAGTTTTAGTTAAGTTGCAAGGGAGTTAGCTAGGTAGTATTATATAGGGATAGAGATATTTAAGGTGTAGTTATGTAAGGGGTGCAGGGGTCAGTATAGGGCCTCAGGCTCCTGTGGTACTGTGCTCACACAGGTTACAGATACCTATATTCCAGGGAGGAGTAGGGTAAACGTGTACACAAAGGATTTCAGATTAATATTAGCACAGTTACAGAGGGGGGTGATAATCATACTTTCTTTCCAGTCTCCCGAGGTATGTTTTTCGTTATAGGTATGTCAGGTTCCTGTTTTAGCAGATAATTGTCAGAGCCTTGGTCTGGGATTCAGTGTTAGGGTGCATAAATAGGGGAGAGAGTTTATTTCCAGTCTCCCGAGGTATGTTTTTCATTATAGGTATGTCAGGTTCCCATTTTAACAGATAATTGTCAGAGCCTTGGTCTGGGATTCAATGTTAGGGTGCAGAAACAGGGGAGACAGTTTCTTTCCAGTCTCCTGAGGTATGTTTTTCGTTATAGGTATGTCAGGTCCCTGTTTTAGCAGATAATTGTCAGAGCCTTGGTCTGGGATTCAGTGTTAGGGTGCAGAAATAGGGGAGAGAGTTTATTTCCAGTCTCCCAAGGTAAGTTTTTCATTATAGGTATGTCAGGTTCCCGTTTTAACAGATAATTGTCAGAGCCTTGGTCTGGGATTCAATGTTAAGGTGCAGAAACAGGGGAGACAGTTTCTTTCCAGTCTCCCGAGGTATGTTTTTCGTTATAGGTATGTCAGGTTCCCGTTTTAGCAGATAATTGTCAGAGCCTTGGTCTGGGATTCAATGTTAGGGTGCAGAAACAGGGGAGAGAGTTTCTTTCCAGTCTCCCGAGGTATGTTTTTCATTATAGGTATGTCAGGTTCCCAGTTTAGCAGATAATTGTCAGAGCCTTGCTCTGGGATTCAGTGTTAGGGTAAAGAAACAGGGGAGAGAGCTGGTGAGCACAGTAGCCACAAGGACGCTGTTGGCTTAAAGTGTGTAGAGGGGATAGATAGGTGCAATTCAAAGATATTATGGTTGACTATATCAAAAGCTTAGGAAATGTCTAGAAAAATGACTGACACTAGTTGGTTCATATTTCTGTGATTATTGATTGTGTTGGCAAAGGACATGAAAGCAGTCGTAGTGCTGTGGAAGGGTGTAACTCTATGTTGATATTTGGATAACAGGTTATTTTGTAGAAGGAAGTTCATTAGCTGTGTATGTATGACTCATTCGAGTATTTTTGATATGGCTGATAAGATAGCTATGAGTTGGTAGTTGTTTAGTTCTACAGAATTACCTCCTTTATGGAGTGGAATGATGTGGGAAATTTTCCATAGAGTGGGTATTTTACACTCGGATATTGTTCTGTTTATCAGAAATGTGACTGGATAGACTAAAGCTGTTGCGACTATTTTTAGGTATTCAAGTGGTAAGTTATCTGTGGCTAGGGTAGTTGGTTTTAGCTTGTTGAGGAGTAATAAAATGGAGTTGACTGTAACTGGGTTTTGGCAGAATTGGGGGTTGTTGTCATTGGTACCTATGTTGATTGGGGTGGGGGGGTGGGTCACTGTTGGTACTATTATTTAGGCTATCTGCAAGGGTTTTAACATTTTTGGTGAAGTATTTAGTAAACAGGGTGAGGATATATTCTAGGTGATTAGTTATAGCTGGGGTTGGGATTACAGATTTCTTCATAGTAGTAAAGAATTTGCAGCTGACCAGAATTTTTGAGGGGGTTTCGACTTTGTTTTTCTTGGAGGTTCTGATAGCGGCTAATTTTATGTAGTTTAAGTTGTTTTGTGGAATGGGTGTTATTTATGTCGTAATGTAGCAATGCTTTGTTTCTTTCTTTGAGGATGGATATGGTACTACTAGTTAACCAGGGAGCATATGTAGCTTTAGTTCTAATGGATCTGGTGGGTGTGTGATGGTTTAGTATTTCTAAGAAGGATTAGTTAAAGTAATCAACTGCTTCATCTAGCGGTAGTTGTGTTAGTGGTTTCCTTGTAACACATCAGATAAAACCACAAATGGAGGAAATGTCAGTCTAACAATCAGAGACCTAATGCTCTAAAAGTCCCACCATAAATCTTGAAGCATAGGGTGGGTGGACTACACAAATGTCTCTGCTAAGAGACCAGACATTTCAACCTTCCTCCCCGAAATATCCTTCGACTCCTCTGTTAATTACATCATATCCTACCTATTGACTTTTTACTGTCTTACTCACAATTGCCAAAACCGATTCCCATATCCACTAACTAATCCACTCCATTACTACCACCTAAATCTCTTCTCTCCATGTTATCCCAGTGCAGGCGTAAAGAGCAAACCATATTTATATGATTTATTTTCGACTCTATTTGCAACTAAAAACTATGTGTTGCCTTAGTGTTTGAGTATCATTCCTATAGCCATTACGTGAAATACCGAATATATGTTTAATTTTTTTTTTTTTTGGAAAATAATTCTCCAGAATGAAAAAATCAGAGCATGTCTAGTCTGACATAAATGCTGACATCATTCTTTAATGCAGAAACAATAATTGCAATTCCATGTTCCTTACTCTTTCATTTCCTGTGAATGTGAATATTTTCTCCTCAGAAATGAAAATCAGAGCATTTGAAATGTACTGTTCGGCTTGTCTCACTAAAGTTAATGTGTCCTATCTGAAAGGGATGGATCGTCTGTGCTGCAGTACAGTGTATCCACGAGATGCCAGCCATGCTCTGGCATTTTGTCCATCTAGTTCTTCCCCAAAGTTTAACTTTCACAATATGATTTAATGCTGTTGGCTGGACTGTTAGTCTGCATGTGCTATTAATAAATGAACTAAGTGCATTTTATTGTTCCTACAATTCTAGCAGCATAAACCATTTGGCAGTATCTGTTGGCAGCACAGGAAGAGAAGAGCTGTTCAAGGTCTCATCTGGCAGCTTTCAGTAAAAAGATATGTTTTCACTTGTCTGGTCTCATCTCATTTATGCAGATAGATGAGATGTATCCATTACCGTATTCTCCTTCCATCTGTCATAGTAGATCCTGAATGCTGTAGGGCAGCTCGGAAAATAACATGATAACAAGTATTTATGAAAAAAGGCTGCGGGATACTTTCAGCTGTTTACTTGTGACATTACCTGCTTCTATTGTGTAGGCACCGCTGAAGTTAGAGTCATAATTGCATGCATCCTTTCATGCGTTCATGCTTACAGTTCCCCAAAAGAGTCTTGCCAACAGTGGGTCAATGTATAAAGAGAAAGCAGTGGGCAGCACCTCTGCCAGTTCATAGAAAGTATGTTTCAGTATAGTGGTATAGAGATATAATGCAATGCAAAACATTTGTAAGAGAAAAATGCTTAAACAAAACAGGTCTTCTACATGCAAGAAACAGTTTATGGATCTGTGCCAGCATCTGTGATGTTACTGACATTTAAGCACTTTATGATCACACGGTCTTCTACAATATGTCTTATACTTAGTTGTTGAAATCACATGAGGTTGTACCACAGCCGTAAAGTATAAAAATGTAGCCTTCATCTATTTTTCCCACTTTTCCTGGAGTCACATGCTAGCAAGGTCCTACTGCTCATGTGTGTTTGTATAGTTGGTCATCCATTCTTGCTACCTGTTAAAGAAGCAGGCTTTACACTATATGTGAGTAATCGCACTTTCTTAAATATCTACTAGCCTCATAGTGTCAATAATAAGGTAAGGGGTCGGGAGGCGAAGCACAAAACCTTTCTTGTGAAAGATGGTCTGCTGCATTCATAAAGCACTGATTTTTATGCTGAATTTGCTTAATTTGTTGTAAATTGGAGTACATGTAGTCTATTTTGTGTGCACTCAAGCTTATGGAATATAATGGATTTTCTGGAGGAGATTAGTTATGAGAACCTGGATGTCTCACAGTGATGCTATAGATCCCTACAGTATGAAAATTATGTGTTGCTGTGTCTGACTTATGTTTGCCAGACTGAGGGATTTAACATGTTACAGGAATTAATCAGTGATATTGTCATCAGGACTGGATAAAATAGTAGAAAGAAGAGTCGAAAATCCCAAAAATGAGAATAGCAGTCTGGCTATAGAGGAATGTGAAGCCTAACAATAATGGTAAAAATTCAGGGCATGCAGTATGTGAGAAGGATGTGGTGGACAGGCAGAATAAGCCCAGCATAAGAAGGCATCCAAAGATACAGAAAATGTATTGAGGGCAAGGAATGGAGCTGTCTGAAGACATTGAGAATGTGAAATACAAAGATCTTCAGGTGGGTACTGAGAAAGATGAAAGACGATGTAAATGTCTGCCTGCCTCCAGACTATTCATACTAATATTACAAAGGCCTCTTGGTTAATCCTACTTAAAATACTAGAACTAGAAACTTATTTGGAGATGCATAACCGGACTTCTGAAAATCCTCATGGATCAGTAGCCTAGTAAGTACCTATAAGTCCGTGGACCTAAGGGACAGACTTGGCCCAAGATGAGCAAAGATTGACTGAAGATCACAGAAAAACATATTAAATGAATATTTCACTTCAGCCCTTCACAAATAAAAATATTATGATGATAACACTAGGAAGAAGATTGAAGGTAGTGGTGACAGCATTGGTCAGGCACAATTGCATAGGCAGTTTGGAAGATGAAAGAGAAGATAAAGCAATGGGACAGGAAGACCTGGAGGGTCTTCAAGGATTTGGCTAGTGTGCTGGCAGATCTGCTGACTGATGGATTCTGCAGATATTAGGGCTATTGCAGATGTACATCAGAACTCAAAATCTATAAGCATTGTATCTCAGGAATCAACAAAAATCCATGAAGTACTGTTAGCCTAAAAACAGCAGCAGTCTTAGCAGAAGCAGAGTAAATGATAATTCTGAGAAAATGGCAAGGAGGTTTCCTATATCACATCAATTTCCCAGACAAAATACATGGGTTCATGGCTATAAGAACTGATCCAGTCTTTTGAATGGGTTAAACAAGAACTGTACAGGGGAATTCCAGTGGCCATGGTATATTTGAGCATCACCATGACCATTTGCTCTGTCATGTAGAAGTGACTGATGGGGACACTGGGACTGGAGTGAGCCTGAGGAATGGTACTGCTGTGTGGCTGAAGTGTAAGACACAGGGGGTATAGTGAGAAGCATAATGTCTGCAAAAAGGAAAGAAACTCGTGAACTACAGTCAGGTCAGACCTGGGTCCAGTGCGTTGTGGATTGTTTGAGTCATACCAAATTGAGGGGACAGAGAAGAGGCTCATCCTCTTTGCTAGTTACATCAGTTGGACAAAATGATGTATTTGGGTTTCATTGAAGACAAAGGCAAAAGAAATGAACTAGGGTCACATGAATGCTTGTGGGAATATGAGCTGGGTGGGGAATGTAATGCTGGCAACAAAGCATGATAGAGTATAGTTAGTTTTTTTGTAGCACTAAAATCTCTGGTGATTACAGCATGATTAAATCAGCTGCAGAGAGAAATTCAGTAGTAGCAGAAGCAATCAGAATGTAACCTTGGAGGATGGATTCCAGGAATTAAGAAAAACTACTCCCACCCTACCATGTGGTGGTCAAGCCACACCTTAACTGCTGTGCATGTGTGTGTGTGTGTGTGTGTATGTGTGTGTGTGTGTGTATTTATGCTTATATGGGTTCCCGTCATTTTATCAAATAACCATTTGGTCAATGTGCGCTAGGAAGGTTTTTTTATATTGAAGGTGCAAATAGCCAAATGTTCAAAATGTTGAGGGAATGTTTAGTCCAGAAAGGTGAGTGGGGTTGTCGATGGTGAGACCATTTGTGTGTGTGTGTGTGTGTGTGTGTGTGTGTGTGTGTGTGTGTGTGTGTGTGTGTGTGTGTGTGTGCGCGTGTGTATGTGAGACTCAGGGTTATGGTCAGGGATTGGTGAGGAGTTTTTGTATGTCTGTGTGTGAGTGTGTATTTTGGAGTTAGGGTAAAATTTGGTTAGGGGATGAATGTAGTGTTGTTAATGTTTGTCCATGTCTGCGTGCCTGTGTGCGTCTTGTGCAGTCAGCTACCATCTGTGGTCAAAAGGAGGATATCATTATTAACACTGTAAGTTTTTATATAGTATAACTGGAACAAGATTGAAGGTCAGTGTGGTTGAACAGAAGATGAAATAAACACAACCTATACACAACTATTAACATATAGTGCTACATTTGTTAAGTTTAGCATTTACTTATTTTATTACTGGGATAGTGCTTAATAGTAACAGATAAAGAGTACAATGAGTTGGATTCTCTGGAGGGAAGGACTTCCAATAAAAGAGTACAGTGAGTTGGATTCTCTGGAGGGAGATAATACTAGTACAAGAGAACAGAAACAAATCAATTCTATATTATTTTAGGATACAGTCTAGGGTAGAATTCCAAAAGCTGAGATACTTCAGGTGTTTGTTGTTATTGTCTGTAGTTAGTTTATGGGAGGAAATATATTAGCAAAATCTTTTCATTCTAATTTAGATCGATCCATCCAGTCCTGGGTAATAAAATGCTTAATTAACATAAAGAGAGTAATCAGGATCCTCAAATCTCTAGTGGGTCTGCCAGCTTGGGTCACATGTAGTATAGCAAATTCCCAAGAAAGAGTGGATTTCCCGTAACCCATTTTCACAAGTCTGATCCTTAAGTGAGTTCCATAAATTTTGTGCAGACTTACAGTTCCATAGAATGTGTAAGAGGTCAGCTATCTCTGAGGGGCAAAAGGGACAAAAAGGGAAGCTATTTGGAAAGAAATTGTTTAGACACTCAGGGGTATGGTAGCCATTGTTATTTATCATTAACTGAGTATATATTAGCTTCTTGAAGCGGAAGAATCTGTTCATATTAGTTATCGCATGGGAGATGTGGACATTAGTCAATTCAGGATTCTTGTCTCTCCAATATTGTGCAAATGTAAGAGAAGATTGGTATTTAATATTAGAGATTAAATTATATTAAATTGATAATTTTTTTTTAATTTTTAGACATTTCAGGAGGGATAGAGCGAGATTAATTTCTTCCTGTACTCCATTCGGGAAGTTTCCGAAAGTAGAGATTAGGTCTTTAATTTGTCTCAGAATTATTGCATATTTGTTACTTAGGTTATTTTTTTTTATATCATTTAGAGAGTTATCCTTAACTTTATAAAACTCCCAGATAGTAAAGTTTTTGATTTGGGGGAATTGGTCAAGATTTATCACTTTTTTGCCTAGTTTTAGGTTTGGGTTTAGATGGATGGGCTGTAGTAGGATGAGTGCATTTGTTAAGTGCAGTAAGGAAAAAAGGTTTTGAAATTAGTTGACTTTATATTTGATTAAGTTATTCCATTTAATGTCTTTTAATACAGATTTATCTATGAAGGGCAATGATTTTGAGTTTATATTGACTAGTTTCACATGTGCATGCCATATATCAACCCATTCGGGAGAATGAGTTAAGCTATTTGGATTATGGTCAGCAATTAAAATGATTCAGTTAGTACATACTATGTCATAATATAATCTGAAATCTGGTAATCCCAATCCTCCATTGTTCTTTGGAAGCATTCATTTTGATATGGAGATTCTTGGGGACTTAGGAAACCAGATGAATTTAGTTAGGGGTCTGTTTATTTTTTAAATAAGTTTAATGGAATGGTAACATTTGTTGCATTGAATTGGTACAATATTCTGGGAAGGATGTTCATTTTTATAACTGCTATTTTAGATAAGAAGGGTAGTTTCATGTTTTTCCATCGGTTCATGTCATTTTCAATATTTGCCCATGTTTTGAGACAATTGTTATGAAAGGAGTTTTTATGATTATGATCGAAAGTTATCCCTAGGTATTGAAAAGTATATTTTAGTTTAATTTGAGTAATGGGGAATATGGGTTCATTATGGCTATTTGAGTTAATTGGAAAAATGAAATATTTGGAGAGGTTGATTTCATAGTTGGAAACTTTTGAGAAGTTATCTATAGTATTTAGAATTTTAATAAGATCAGTATTAGGTAGTTTAACTATATAATAGGTCATCTGCAAGGGCTGAAACTATAAGGTTTTTACTCAGTATATTGGGTATGTGAGGATAGGTTTGTTATGCAAAATATATGAATAAAGGTTAAATGTATATGTTAAAGAGATATGGTGAGAGAGGACAGCCATGCCTTCTACTGTTATTTCATTTTATTTTAGAAGAATACAGCTTATTGATAACTAGAGTAGTAAATGAAGAATGGTAAAACATTTTGATTATATTTATGAAGGTATTTGGAAAGTTAAATTGTTGTAGGGTCAAGAACAAGAAATCATGGTTTACCCTATCTATAGCTTTAGTGGCATCAAATGCCATAAGATATCTAGGAAGTTTATGTTTTGCAGAAAGTTGCATGGCTGTATCTAGGGTAAGTGTGTTATCCCAGGTTTGTCTCCCTTTTATGAAACCTGCTTGTTCTGGGTATATAATTGTGTGTAAAACGTCTTTTAGTCTATTTGCTTGTGTCGTGGAAAGAATTTTGATGTCTACATTAATAAGTGAAATTGGTCTATAGTTTGTTGGGTTATATTTGTCAGTATTAGGTTTATGAATAAATATAATTTTGGAGATGTTAAGATACAAGTCTATAAATCTGAATTTACAAATATATTTGAAGATTTAAGAAAGATAGGAGACAGTTTTGAAGTAATATTTTAATAAAAGTTAGAAGTAAAGCCATCAGGGCCTGGGGTTTTATTGTCTTTTAGGCTTTTGATTGCCTCTGTAATTTCTTCTGGCCTTTAAGGGGCCTCTAGGAGTTCATCATGATGCTTTTCAATTTTTAGAAATGTAATATTATTAAAGAAGGAGTTGTAAGTCTCTGGGTGGATTTTATCTTGAGGTTCGTAGAGTTTGTTGTATATTTTCTTGAAAGTGAGCAGAATATCTTGGTTATTACTGAGTCTTTCATTGTTGTGGTTGATTTGTGTAATCCTAGGGGAGGTCCTGATGGGTGTTTATAAGTCTAGCTAGTAATTTGGAGGGGTTTTGCCTCCATTCAGAGTGGTTAGTAAGGAATTTCATCTCCTGAAATGAGATGTTTTGTACATGCATTGAGTATAATTCTTTTTGATGATTAATAAGTTTAGTTTCTAACTCAAGACTGAAATTTTTTTGAAGTGATTTTTTTAATTTCCTGGATTTTCTGTTTTAATTTAGTTTCTTTTACTCTTGTAAGTTTTTTAAAGTAGGAATCTTTTTGAATAAATGGGCTCCTAATTTTGGTCTTAATGGCCGCCTATAAGATGTCTAGTGAAATGTCTGAGGTTGAAAAACTGGCGATCAGTTCATCTAGTGCATTGTTGATTTCTTTTATTACTTCTTCTTTGTCCAGAAGATTTGGGTTTAGGGACCATGACAGGAGAGTGCCATGTTTTGGAGGGTTTGTTAAAGGGATAAGGTTCAGGGTTATTTTGGAATGGTCTGAGTATAGGGTTTTTGCATTTAGAAGAGATTCTGAGATCAGAAAAAAAAATCAATCCCGGACCAAGATTTCTAACATGGAGAGTAAAATGTGAATCTGTCCCCTTGATTAAGGTGCTTGTTAGAGAGAGAGAGACAGGTCGAGTAGAGTGAAGTCTAACATCAGATCCTTTAGAGCAAGTAAAGCTTGCTTATTGTGTACTTTGTTCTTGTTGGACCTGTCATTTAAAAGCTCAATAACCATATTCCAGTTTCCCCCAATACATAGTCATGATTAGGAAATTTTAACAGTAGATTGTAGATTTGAATTATGAAATCCTGTTGGTTTGCACAAGGACCATAGATATTTAGAAAAGTGTAGGCCTGAAGGATATAAAATTGAGACAACTACAATAACATCATCTGCCAATGTTGCCTGCACCATATTCAAGAATCCTCTCTTGAAATGTTTTTTTTAACCAGTATAGCTACTCTTTTTGAGTTTGGTTTGATACCAGAAGCAATAATTGAGGTTAGCCAAGGTCTGTTTCTATCCTTGTTCCAATCCTCATTAAGCAGGTGTGTTTCTTAGAGAAATATGATATTTGCACATGATTGATAGATTAGTTGGAAGAGTAATTTCTTTTTTTTTTTTTAATATCCTGTAAGCCCTTCATATTTCACAAATCTCCCACAATAGCTAAGCACAAAAATGGTGTATAGTATTATTATAATAGTTTTTGGAAGTCCTTCCCTCTACGTGTGACAGGAAAAATTTAAACAGAGATAGAGTATAGTTAGTTTTTTTGTAGCACTAAAATCTCTTATAACTACTACTGTGCCCAACCACGTAACTACCAAATCTAAGAGAAGTGTTAACAAGATAGGAACTGAAATAAGTAGCAAACTTTTACATTGGAAGTCCATATAGAGTAACTAACAAGTCGTTTCATTGCGAACCAAAGCAACAACATTATATACATACTATATACAACTATCACTGAGCACAAAATGTACAAGCTCCACTCAGTCAAAACACTCACTTACCATGCTCCATTATTGGGCTACTAGAAGAATAAACTTCATAAAATACCACGGCAGATTGTATGGGCATTAGAGCACATTTCAGTTCACCCACAGAGTAGGCCCCTTCAGGTTTTAGGAAGTAGATTTTATTGTGTCCTGTTGTTTTTGAGTTTGTTGCCTTTTGGATAAGGTTTCTTTTTCAGGTGATGCTAATTGTGATAACTTGGTTTTAGTTGTTTGTATGTCCATTTGTTCTTGTTTGTTAGGCATGATTAGGTAATAGATTACAGCAGTTATTTACTGAGTGCTGTCTTTGCTCTAATTAAGACAAAGACTCAAACTGCCATGTGGTTTGCTATAGCAGTACTCAGAATTCAAAATAGTATGTTTGTATGACAGACCAAGACATTTTTAAAATTGGTTTATCCAGATGATTAGTTGAAGGTATTTTTGTCCGCGCTACATAGGATTTACATATTGATGGGTCTTGATTATGAAGATTCAGATTGTGAGTTGTGGAGCTGTACGGAAAGAGTGTTCATAGGCTGTCCACCATCTTGGAATCCGTGCTGAAGCCATTTCTGAATCTTAGGAACAGTGTTTATCTTCTCAGTTCTGCATTTTTTATATATGAGTATTTATGCTATATGTATTTTTGGGTTATTCTTTATTTAATGTTTTATGTATATACATATAGATAGATAGATAGATAGATAGATAGATGAGTGAACCTCATGAAACCGTACTAATATTTATTTTCTTGCAGGAATTTCATGGCTTTATTTCAGGAGCTTAAACAAACGTGGAATCAAATTTCCAAAGAAGCCAGATTGTTATTTAAAGAGTTTACAGTGGAAGAGAATGATCCTTTGACTGAATTAGCATAAGTGAACAAGAAGATAGCATCAGGTCAAAGCAACACGCCAGTCAGTCTCGGTATATCCATTTAGATACAGAGGCAGCTAGAACACCAGAAAAACAAGGGTAGGAGCACTTGGGAGATATAGATGAATATTTAGAGACATTTATTGAGTCTCTTAATTAAGAAGGCAGTATTAGATTAGCTTATCCCTGACACTTCCTTTATTACCAACAACATCCCCTGACAATGCGACCCCCTCATTAGTTCTACATCAGAGCACCAGCAACACAAATAGATGGATAAAGCTGTCAAAATCAAAGGCCAGGTTCAGATATCAATGTTCATATTTCACAAGTGGTAAAATAAAAGATATGGGGAGGTGATTTCATACACATTTTTGATTTAGCAAATGCAAATGATATACAGAGGATTACAGATATCGACTTGAAAGTATCCAAAGGACTTATAGCAGCATTTGTGGTCCTGGGCATGTGGCAAGCAAAGAACTTAAAGTCAACATCCTAGCACTACTGGTCCTGGAGAATATACACTATATGTCAGTCGTCCTAGAAAAATACCCATCCATGGTCACTCCATTATTAGGTTATTCCCTCACAGTAAGGGAGGCTCATGTCTTAAAAGGTGGTATGTTGTGTTATCAATATGACCAAAGATTCAGTAAACTAAAAGCAAAAGACAGACAATTAAAATGGGAGACAGGGCATGCTGACACCTGGCTCAGCGATATGGTGGATAAGCAAGAAAGTGAATTCAGCCAACAAAAACAGTACTCTCCTACCAGAGTTAAATCATGTTGGGCTTTTAATTCTGGTAAATGTGGCTCATCTGCATGCAGGTTCCTGTGCATTTGCAACATTTATGATGAGAGATATCTGCCTCAAGAAGTTGGCTCAAAGATAACAAAGGTGCCCTCAAGTTAAATCAGTTACAAAATTGGACCTAACTCAATCTGGGGGCTATAGCTGACAGGCAAAAAACATATGTTCATGGCCTTAATAGAGCCTGCAATTTTTATAGATTCAGATAAAATTATCTGGAACCATTCCCCCATCAAAATAGATGCCTTGAAAGATCTGTTAATGGACTACCCAGATTAAACAGTACCCATCTTCATTCTTGAAGGTTTCACTATGGGTTTCTCCATATGATCCCTCACCCAAAACATAACCTCCATGTTTCAAAAACTTAACATTTACAATTTGGAAAGAATAGATTTTCAGTCTCTCATCGTTAAGGAAATTCAACGAGGATAGATTAAGGGTCCATTTCTAGCATCCCCGTCTGAAAATTCCTTTATTTCCTCCTTACGCCTGTTCTCCAAGAAAAAAAGAGTTGAGTACCATTTAATACACCATCTATCACACTCGTGAGGTCTATTAGCAAATGAACACAGATAAAAGTGCCTCTGGAGTTCATTCTTCTTCTTCCCCAGATGATGCAGTTGCCATTATTAAATATGTGTTTCATCTGTTACCCACCTGCCCACAGGACTAACACAGAGTAGGGACAGAATTCAATGGCATGTACTTTTTTGACACAGCCATGCCAATGATGTGCTTGGTGGTTTGCTCAGTGGCTTGCTCAGTGTTTGACTGTTTTGGCAAGATTCTCCTTTGGTCCTGGAAGCAGTTAAATCCTTCCTGCTTCAGTGTTCAATACTTGGACACATTTGTATTTATTGTAAAAGGTAAAACACAAACCAAAGAAAGACTTCGGGTTTTCAATTGATGCAACTCATTAGGAGTCCCTCTAGGCGAGTATAGAATTGAAGGAGCAGTCAAAGTGTTAACATTTCTGGGCGTTAAGGTTGACACCAAACTAGGTTTCTTTCACTTATCAAAGGAAAAGATCAGCAAGGTTTCCATGGTGGTTGACATTTTTTGTCGATTAAAAGGGTAACCATCAAGCAGGTCATGTAGCTGTTAGATCTCCTCGACTTTGCTTGCCGAAGAATAGCATCTGGCAGAATGTTCATTATGTCTATGGCAGACTTCTTACGAGGAGGCCACAAGAAACATCACAGGGTTAGGATCAGCATCAGAGTCAAAGAAGACCTCATAGTATGGTCTCACTTTCTCCTGGATTACAATCACACATGCTACTGGCAGGATAATTGGATATAAATTGAAAACCTGGAATTGTTCACCGATGTCGCTAGCAAATTTGGTTGGGAGGGTATTTCAATGGTCACTAATTTTCTGAACATTCAAAAAGTTGGTCCCATTCCAGAATGAGGGATATCACATTTTTTTAAATTTTTCCAGTATGGGTCACAGTCCAGGTATGGCAAAAACAGGAGATTAATATTTAGATCAGATAACATTGCGGTAGTTGAGGTCAAACTGTTTAACCTCTTAGTGCATGAAATTTGGACAAAGGCCAAAAAATAGTGACAGATTTTAAACATAGCTCTTATAAACTTACAAAGTTACTAGAATAATGGGATTTGCATTGGTAATCATTTTTTAAGGCTATATCGTCTGAAACGCAAATATATGTCATTATTTAATGATGCCAATTCTCAGTTAATTGCAAAAAAACTACACATTTTATGAGGGTCAGACCAAAAATATGAGGCAAAAAAACTGGCCATCCTGCAATAATCTGTACAGTTCACAAACATGGTTGAGGTTCTCATCAAAAAAACTTACAAAACCTTTTGGGCCAACTCAGTTTTAAGGCTTTTGGTTCTAATCTCATTGAAGATCAACATTTGTTTCACAGCAGAACACATTAATGGATGAGAAAACAAACTAGTGATGTGCTTTCTCGATTTCAGGTTCATCATTTCAAAAGACTGGATCCACAATCAAATTTGCTCCCCCAGCCTGATGCCAGAAAGAAGTTGGATGATTGGAGAAGGTTAAAAAAGCTTGATTTTAGAAGTCAAGAGCCAAAAACACCAATGCAGCATACATTACAGCAATTAAGCATTTTCCCATTTTTAAAGCAGCTTAGGAAATCAAGACTGGTAATGGTCTTTCCACATTATCCTACACCACCTATCATCCCTAAGCTTATTTCCCAGAATATTTGAAATCCCTGGCATCACTTAGCATTGGACAGTCTACAGAGTGTTGGGCCAGGGAGAGGCGCATAAAACAGGACAAAAGGCACCCCATAGGTTCAGCATTATCAAAATCTATTAAGGTTAGTTTATATGCTTCATCTCACTCATGTCGCAGTTATTGCTTACTGGCTACTTTATTTTTTCTGCATATACTATGATGTTTTCAGAATAAGTGAATTGATTGTTAGCCTTGAGTGGTCAAGTGCAGTTTTTACGCATGAGGTCATCCTAATTTGAGTTCCATATCAAAGACAAATCAGCTATTTTGTTCTAAGAAGGGCCGCAAGATTGCAAACTCTTAGGTCACATTCCAGCTCAGGCTAGTATTGTTACAATTAGGCATTAGTTTGAAACCATACACATCCCACTCATTAAGAATTGGCCAGGCATCTGATACAGCTGATTCAGGTTAGTCCACAGAAGTTCTTAAAATATTACGCAGGTGGCTCTCTAATACATATTTAATCTATAAACAATGGCCTGACCAAACCTAATGTAATTCAAATGTTATTTGCTTCCAGGAGCAAGAATCATTCTCATCCTGGAACTCTCCTTTATTTCATGGGCTCGGGACAGATCTTCAGTTTGACCCAATGGAATAAGCCTTTGGTCAGACCAAGTTGTCTGGAAGGGAATCCCTGGACTGGAATGGCATTTGCCTGAAAAGATTTGAAGCCTGCATAAACTAAAGCACTGCTGGTGGTTCTCTGCTGTGTTTCCCACTCACCTTTCTGTTTGTTGATCTGCTTTTTAATCCTGGTGATTTTTAGCTACCTACCCCTACTGCAAGTTGAGCTTAATAAGCTCCTTCCTTTCTACACTGCCGTTGATATCCCAAATTATTTATTTGCCTTTCCTTGTGCTTATATTGAAAAAGTGCATTTTGCCTCCCATTGTCAGGTCTACTTGATTAGATTTCATTATCTAATTAGCTGTTTGATAAAGTAGTATATTTTAACCCTCTAGCAAATAATTGTTTTTACACAAAAGAGGTCAGTGGATTTTCCATCCAGTGCACTGAAAGGCAGGCTGGTCAGTTGAGGTTGGGGAAACGCTTGCAATTTCTGAATGTAGTTTTATTGGCTAAAGGGCTTATTAATCACCTTTTCTTGTTTACTAGTGCCTTTATAAATTCTGTACAACTGAGTGGCTCTTGGCTCATTTATTCAAAGTGAAGTACTTTTACTGAAAAATCACACTTTTATAAGCTGTTTAAAGTACACTGCTGTATGCATATTTTAAGTTTGATTGTGGTAGCATTTCATACTGTTTAAGTTTGTTTGTGGTAGTATTTCGCTCTGGACAGTCCTTAACTGTGCTTGCAGATTGGGAGGACTGGGATTGTTCAACTGGTGGCAGTAGGTGCTGAGCTGGGAAACACACAAAGGACTCTAAGTATTTTTGCACTTCTCTGCACTTGATTTGCACTGTTCTGATGTCTAGATGGCATAGACTAGATTCAGACCTGATGAATCTAGCCTGTTAGTGATACACTTGTGCACTAAACCAGCCATCTTACATTAAGAAGGCACCCCTGTGGCAGAATATTGTGTATCCAGCCTTGTCTGAATTGATGAGTGGTGAAGGAAGGTTCATGGTGTGCTTTCCTATTGGTAGATTAGCTTAAAAGTGTTTTAATTTAACCTGTACTCAAGCCTCAGATTTGTGCGTTGCAGCACATCATACAACAAGGTTTAGGGGTTCTCTGTATAGAAACAGACACCTTAAAACTCAATTTTTCCCTAGACATCTGTCAGTGAAACCTGCCCAAGCTTTCTTACTGCACTGCTTGTGCACTGAGCAGTGTCGCTGCAGTTATCATCAAACCTTCAATAGAACAAGCACCTTTATTAGTCCTAGCATAAAAACTGATCAAACTAACCCACTCTCTTCCATAATAGTACATGCAGTAAAAACTTGCTATAATGGATGGGCAGTTTCCCATCATTTCACCAGCCTGCCTAATTGACATGGGCATCCTGAGGCAATGTAGTAATTGGCTCATGTATGCTGACAACCACTTACTCCTCAAACAAACAAATAGCCTATGTGGGAGATGTAATTACACTATGAAATTAGAATCATTTCTCTAATGTAACAAGAATCTGGACATCAGACAGGTTGTTAGTACACACACTTCAGATGTCACACAAAATGAAGTCACGAAACATAAACCCACATACATGGAGGTACTCACTAGAAGATAAGAGACCTCCAAAACATAAACGACTTGTACACACTGCTATGCAAATAGAAACTACACATAATAAAAAATACACCAGTGTCTCAGCAAATATGCTTCTAAGGCAAAACACCTCAAAACCTAATGTCTTGGTCATAAGTGACTCCATAGTATGACACACAGATGTCTCCCTCACCAGGCTGGAAAAGGAAAAGGTCACGGTCAGCTGCCTGTCAGGTTCCAGGATCCGTCAAATCACACATGCACTCAAGTCACTCAACAAGTACTATTATGATTCTGTCATAGTCCATGCTGGGGCGAATGACTTGAGACTTACTGCTCTAGTCTATATGAAGAGAGAGAGAGAGAAGCATGACTGAACTCTCAGATTATATGTTCAGGCAGGTAGGACCCAAACCCTAAGCAGCATTCTACCTTCACCCAGGATGATGCCACAATATAAACATAAAATGATTGACTTCAACAATTGGCTTAGCTTGTGGTGTCAGTCCAAGAGGATCCAGTATCTGTCAGCCAGGAAAGACATGGTTGACAGGTCATGCTGCTTGCTAGAGATGGGCTGCACCTGTCTCTTCTAGGCTTTTAGATACTGCCAAAGGCATTTGCCTCCCCCATAGTGCCTTTTTAGGCAATGTCAAAACAATAACATTTCTGATGTAACAAAATCCATTCAAGACAAACTGAAGGTTCTACTGCTTAATGCTAGGAGTCTAAACATGAAACTGCACTCCCTGGAAGCACCCTTCACCTTGGCATATACTGATGTCTGTACAGTCACTGAGACAGGGTTTAAGATTGCTGACAGTGCTCCAGCTGTGCAAGGCTACAATGCCTTCTACACATTCAGACCTCAAAATAAGCATAAAAGAACTAAAGGTAGAGGTGTATCCATCTTCATTAAAGCCAAGTACACCTTGAGACTAGTTAAACAGTATGACTCTCTCAAACTACTCCATGTACAATTAACTATAGGCAAAATACCCTACCACAGCATTGCTAGCTATAGTCCCCCACCATTAACCAGGAAAAGCTCACCACCTACCAGGAATTACTGGACTTACTCAGCATACAGCCCAGCATCTTAGTCATGGGAGATTTGAACTTTCCTTCCATCAACTGGGTGACAGACATGAGCATGAACATACTTGCCCAGAGGTTCCTGGACTTTGTCAATGCAAATGCTCTGGAATAGATAGTCTGCACCCCAACAAGTAGATCAAATGTCCTAGGCATAGTACTCACCAATATGTGGGGTCCCTGCCCTTCCCCCTGTGTAATGCCCTCCCTGGAAAGGTCAGACCATAATCAGTCTCTTTCAAAGTAACTATTGAACCTGTCATCACCACAGGTGAAAAAAAAAAACTAAAAAAACTTTCCCAAAACAAACTACAGCCTGGTAAGTGATGGTATAAAAATAACTTCTATGCAGAGGTGCACACAAATGCCCAGTAAAAACACTTAAGCAACTCTATAGACTCAGCTGTGCCTGACCAAATTAAAAGCAATTCCTCCTGAAAAAAACAAGCCAACTTGGTGGACCTCAAGTATAAACAGATTATATAACAAAATGAAGAAACTGATGTCTAAGAACAAGAGGGAACTGCAGAGGAAGAATGCCCTACACAGCTTGAACAAGCAAATCAGGAATCTTGAAAAGTCCTTCATGGCTAATTATGAAGGTAAAATGCATCCCTAGCTAATGATAATCACAAGGAATTCTTTATTTATGTTCGAAATCTAACAAGGAATTCCCTGCTATGTGCTGAACTGGTAGTCGATGGTACCACTCATACTATACCAGGGGAAATTGCTAACCTGCTAGCTTACAGATATGGTAAAAACTTCACCCCCCCCCCCGTCCCCACCAGCAATCCCTCTAAGCATACCTGACACCAGTCCTCTGCCTAGCATCTATAGAGATCAGGTCATATCTGCTCACTCCAAGGCCAAAAACACGGCCATAGTGGGACCACATAACATCCCAGGTTGCTTATTAAGCAATCTAAAACAGGACCTAATGGACCTACTCTTTAACCATAGCCTGAGAACTGGTGTTGTTCCAGCAGAATGGAGAACAGCAACAGTAGTCCCCTTGCACAAAGAGGAGCCATCAACTGACCCCAGGATCTATAGACCCATAAGTTTAACCAGCCTCATCTGCAAGGCCATGGAAAGAATCATCATGCACCTTATCTACAAGGGCATAGGTGACCTTCAAATTCTAGACCCAACCCAATTTGCTTTGGTAAGGGTAGATCATGCTTATTAAACCTAGTATTCTTGTTTAAGAAAGTCAGCAAAGCCCTGGATGAAGGTAAGACACTGCACACTGCCAATCCTGATATAGCCAAGGCTTTTGACACAACCTCCACTTATGTGCCATTGAGAAACTCTCCCAGCTGGTGAATAACCCTGACATCACTAGATGGGCAGCCAGTTGGCTCACCAACAGAACACATACTGTCAAAGTTGATGACTCCAGCTCTACCATTCACCAGTGGCATACCACAAGGATCTGTGCAGTGCCCATTACTGTTTGTAATCTGTTTCTTGGAAGTCTAGGCTAAGGTAGATGACCTTTGGCTTACCAAGTTCATTGATGATTGCAAATTGAGTACAATCTTTGAGACCCCCAATGATATTAACATATTACAGGAGGGCCTAACACAGACAAATGACTGGTGCCAAAACCACAGTCTAAAACTAAATGCAAAAAAGTGCATTATTATCTAACCCCTTTGGCCTTTGGCAAAGTGGAATTCCCTACAAATTAGAATATTAATAACAACCACCTACGTTCAAACTCAGTGGTGCAAGATCTGGAAATAAAGGTTGGTAGCAATCTGAACTTCGACTACCAAGTTTCCATAGTGGTAAGGACAGCCGTCTGTGTTGTGGATCTCATAAGTAAGAGCATCACATCCAGGTATAAGGATATTATAACTCCGCTGTACTTGACCCTCATCAGACCATTAATAGAGTACAATGCTTCCTTCTGCATGTACCTCACCAGACACCTGCAGCAGCTGGAGAGACCATAGAGGTTTCTCACCAAGAAAATACAGTCCCTCCAAACCATAGGTTTATAGGTCCATAGGTGTGTACTAGGCTAATGGCCCTGGAGCCTTTACAAGCCTAGCCCATAGGATTACCTTGGTATCGTGCCACCTGACCTTAGTTTCCAGTGCCTCTGTCGAGTAGAGCCACTGGAGTGATCTCGCGGGTGAATTACATGGATAGACTGAAAGCCCTGTCACTGTACTCTAATCAAATGGCACAAGAGTCACTCACTCTAGGGATCTTAAACTGCTGTAGAGACAAATATATCTCCCAGAGATTGCTGCTACTGTGGAATAAAGTTCCAATTCACATGAAGCATAACTCCTGACTGACTCTATTCAAGTGCAACCTAGACAAATGGATGGGAGACCACAAATTCACCCCGGGCTGGCCCTATGGCCCTTGTGGACAGGGGTAGTTGGTGCTTATCATAGACTCACTCTGCAAATTACATCCATCTAACCAAGGACAATTGAGGCAACCTGAGATTAACATGGCTAGGCTTTTAAAAGCTCTAAGGCCTCTAGCCTAGTAAACTCCTATGAACCTATGACTTATTGGCTACTCAGTCACCTTGCACAGATTGTCCAACAAAGAAGAGCCCTTCACTCTACCATCATTCATCCTGGGGGGATGGTTTAGATTTTACACCCAAGAGATAACCTATATACTGCATCCTACATAATTTAGCATCAGTTTGACAGGCATACCCACAAATAGTGATAGCATGGTCAGGGATTGTACCCAGGCTCAAATGGATAAGAACTTTCAAACTCAAGTAAAACAGAAAGCCAGAAGGTTGATTAACTGCAGAATAGCAAGAGCAGATCCATTGTTAGGTATTTGTTTGATTGAATATCATGAGCTGCATGACAGAGTTACATTTTGGTACAGAAAAGATGGTATTCATCTATCGAACATTGGTTTAGATTTATTCAACCTAAACTTATCTTTATTCTTAAAAGAATACTTGTCAAGCCATTAGCAGGAACATTCAGGTGCAAACTTACAGAATTCTCTACTGATTATACACACCTATTTCAATAGTCAATCAGACAGTTCTTATTTAGTTAAGTTACAATTTATATTAGCTACAGTCAATTAAAGAAAAAAAATAAAGTAAGTAAGGAAAAGGGGGGGGGGCAGGCAAAAGACAGGCTTGTGTATGGCTCTTCATGGCCTCAGCTCCCCCTCTGGTTAACCTTGATTAGTATATGATAACTAAAGAAGTCAGTCCATAAAGATGGTGTACAGGCAGTGGCAGATTTATTGGTTTATGGGTTTTGGTAAGCAAATTAATTTAAAATACCTTTATATGGTCTTATGCCATGCTACCTGATAAAAGGTTCATGATTACGTTGCATCAGTTAAGTTTACAAGATACAACTTTGTGTATAGTATAGATATTCATAGTCTATATACAGTAGATTAAATTTAACATGAATTGTTTATTAAAAAAATGTATTGATTGCTCCTGCAATAGCCTTGTTTGTGTGTTTATTGGGGGCAGAGTCCAGAGACAAGATGCACATGAACCAATTAAATGAATCATAGGTTCATAAGTAAGTATTAAGCTAGCTGCCCTTGTGTGCCATTTAAGCCCACCCCAGCAAGAATCAATCCCTGTACCTCTTGTTTGTGAAGTAAACACCTTAGCTATTATATCAACCCTCAACCTCAAAAATATCTAGCTTAGTGGGATTCAAATGACCAAGACAGGATTACAGAGTATGCTACTCTAGCTATTAAAGTGCTCTCTGGTGGGACCTGAACTCACAACCTTTAAATTCAAAGTCAAATGTGGTATCCATTAGTTAGAGAGTTACCACAGGAGAAAGACTGAAAAAAATGTAAGGGCAAATGAATGTATATATGTTCATGTACATACATGAATAGTGAAATATATGCAGGTAGATGATCCAGACTGGAAAAGTGTTAGCCAAATAAATACCATGATTATATATTATCAGATAGTACTGCATATTGTTCCGTGCAGCTGCCAGTAGAAACACATGAAAATTAGATACATAGCTTAAACATTTAATTAGCCAGAATAAATGTTTATTCGCATTATACTGATTATATAATATGAACGATTGTTATGAATACTTACAGCCTAATCAGATAGTAATGTAAAAGCAAACAAGGACCATTTGTAGATGTATAAAAAGAAGAATGGAAAATTCAACAGTAATGAGAATTTATAATACAATTAACTTCTGTTTTTACTTCTGGCCTCATTCTGCATAATTTAAATGCGACTATATGCCAAGATCAAGGACATTTAATGAAGCATGACAAAGCAAAATGCAAGAGTTATATTAGGGAATGCTTGTTCAATGAAAAGAGATACATGTATTTAAAAAAGTGAGCTAGATGAATTGCAGAGGGAGGGTGAGTGAGATGAAGGCGTCATATGTGCTGCAAGAGGAGATGAAAATTGATTACTTCACAAGATATTAATTAATTGAAAGTATAACAGTACTTTTAGATGCAGAAGATACAGAACTAATCTAAAGGTTTGAAGAGCAAAGCATGTTGTTCATAATATTATTCTCTTGTGTTTTATAGCATGTTTTAAAGTAAAGTAGCTTGGAATCAAACATAAAAGTAAAAATGCTTATGTCTAAGAAGTAATTGTTAAAACAGAAGTACATACATCATACATATGGGTAGTTAATGAAAAACGAATGCATTTCTGGGGCTAACTGGATAATATCATTTGTTTATGATATGACTTGTCCTGCCCCTTCCCTGCTGCTTTTGTGCAGATGCTAATTACTGTGATATAATTGGCATAAGCGTGACATAGTTTTTGGTTATTTGCAAGTGAGAAGAAGTTAACACCAAATAAAAGCACTGCTTTCAAATATTGATTGTAAGGGTTAATTTGTTTTGTGATGCATGTTGCACTGATGTGACAAATAATGCAAAGGGCACTGCTAAATGCCATTCTTCCGAAGATTTAAGCAGGAAAACTACTCTCTTAGATTGAGATGGGATACTTAAATAATTAATTTCTGACTTTTATCTTTCTTGAGGGTGGGAGCCTCATGCAAGGTTTCAATCAAAGTGACCAACCCATGGGTACTAGATACAGAGCACGTATGCACTACATAATTCAGTATGCCTAGTGATGTTTTATGTGAGGGACCGATGGTTGCGATGCTTAAAAATCAAAAACATGATGTTAGTGCTAATGAAGAAGGGATAAAGAAGAGCCTACAGGGATTAGAATTAAGTTGATCACCCCTAAATGTCTCATACCAAACAGAATCAAGAAACTGCTGAGCAATGTTCTATGAAACTCAAGTATAATTAAGACAGGAAAAACAAATCCTACTAGGCCTAAATAACATAAGTGTTCTAAGGACTGCCTTCCTTTGGCAGCTACTTGTTAGAAATCATTTCTAAAGTTCTGAAGAATTATTTTCATTGGATATAAATAATGCTCAGCTTAGTCATTAATTAATATTTCACTCATTAGGGGAGTCAACCCTCTATCTCTACTTCACCAGAAACAAACGTAGTTCAAAGAAAAGTAAACACTGTATAAATATTTGACAGTGATAATAAGATTTTGAATGCAGAAATGTATTTATGGCTATTTCAGTTTTGTTGCAATGACTGTTGGGAGAGGGGTGGTATAAACATGAGGAATGATGACTTCTAGATAACTTCCCAGCTTTAGTACTTAGACAAATATGTGCACATATTGTATGATCAATTAGTTTCTAAGTTTATTAAGTAAGTATACTAACAGCTGGCCAGTACCACTGGCCTAGAAGGTTAAAGCTCTGGCTATGACCAGATGACCTGAGCAGAACTACATGGATGACTTTGCTGACCTCTCCTTGGGGAAGAATGTGACAATACATGATCAAGATAGACATTCCCTTGGTTGAATCTCTGGTAGAAACTGGAAACTCTAAAGGAATGGTGGCTTCAGGGGTAGGGTTGTTCTGAGGGAGTATCTAATTGGTGGAAGTGAATGGCGTTCTCTCACTGATGCTCCCTACACACTGAACTCAGGTCATGTTACTTGGCATGTTCTGTCGTGTTACACTTTAACTGAAAAAAATGAACAAACTTTTATGGATTCCTATATGTCAGTTACCCTTGTTTGTGTCTTGCATTAGTTCATGGAGAGCAAATGGGCCAACAGGTTGAGACAGGGCCTGATGGTCAGCAGGCAGCAGTCATGGAAAACTTCCCAAAAAGTTAATATACTATGAGCTGTTGTCCATAGTTTCTGAAAATGAGATTGTGTGACATTTTCTTACTAGATCTTGTTTACATGGCACTGCACTGGATCCTGGTTTCAAACAGGAACTCAAGACGAATCAGACTCACTGACAGCCATGTTGTCCATTCTTGTGGAGACTATATCCAGAATGTGACACCAGGTTGCTTAGAATGCAAAACAAATAAATCATCCATACCCCAAGTTATGCAATCTGCAATTCTGCAAAAAATTGTTAATATCATTTCAAGGCATAAACAGACTGATAAAATTGGCAGAATTATAATAATAACAATCTATTAACCAGCTAGGCCTATTGGACACACAGTCCCTCTTCAAGAGTGGCCTGGGATCAATGTCTTGCTACGTGACTAGCTCCTGATCACACAGTAGTGAAATGAGTGCTAAGGAAATCAAATCCTCTTCCACAGACAGTGCAACTCACAGTATTAAAAATCTGTGACAACTACCAGACAATGCAAGTAACAATTAGATGTAAGTCTAGAACCACATAGTGCTCAGGGCAGTTTCTCAATCTCTAAGTAGTTGAGGAGCAAAAAAAAAAAAAACAACTCAGGTGCTCAAAAGCAAAGTGGATATTTGGCAAATGTAATCACATATGAACGATCGCAACATCAAAGAGCACCATAGGTTTAGGACATCTTAGTGATCAATGTGGGTCTACATATAGAAAGGACTTCAAGCTGCCCAGGGTTCCTTCATGCTAAAACAGCAGACACTGAAAGACCTCACAATGCTGCCTATGCCATCTAAGACAATGGTGACTTCTGCTAAGCTGCTTCTTCTACTTGCACTGCCAAACATAAGAGCTTTCATTTTTTTTTTCTAGAAATATTCAGTGTTGGCAAGAGGTGATATTTTGTCTAATGTTGTACAATAAGTTTCAAGAGAAGTGTGATACTTACTAGCAGTGTCAGATGAATATACTGGCTGCTCACAACTTATCACAGAGTGATTGAAGATGCTTATTTTTGAATCAGAAGAAGGATTCTAGCACAGCAGTGTAGCTGGATGGCGGTACAAGGTATGAGGAGCATGATCAAGAGACCAGTGCCGGCACTGATTTCCATACAAGGTATGAGGGGGTGTGACTGAGAGACCAGTGCCAGCACTGATTTCCATACGAGGTATGAGGGGTGTGACTGAGAGACCAGTGCCAGCACTGATTTCCATACAAGGTATGAGGGGGTGTGACTGAGAGACCAGTGCCCACACTGATTTCCATACAAGGTATGAGGGGTGTGATCGAGAGACCAGTGCCGGCACTGATTTCCATACAAAATATGAGGGGTATGATTGAGAGACCAGTGCCGGCACTGATTTCCATACAAGGTATGAGGGGTGTGACTGAGAAAACAGTGCCGGCACTGATTTCCATACAAGGTATGAGGGGTGTGACTGAGAGACCAGTGCCGGCACTGATTTCCATACAAGGTATGAGGGGGTGTGACTGAGAGACCAGTGCCAGCACTGATTTCCATATAAGGTATGAGGGATGTGACTGAGAGACCAGTGCTGGCACTGATTTCCATACAAGGTATTAGGGCTGTGACTGAGAGACCATTGCCGGCACTGATCTCCATACGCGGTATGAGGGGTGTGATTGAGAGACCAGTCTCGGCACCGATTTCCATACAAGGTATGAAAAATATAATTGAGACACAAGTGCCGGCAATGATTTCCATACTGGCACTTCAAAATACCGCTACAGAAATTAATGCTGATATGGGTTTTGCAGTCAAGAGTCAGGTCTGACGTACTGCAGTGATTCATGTCTGGTATTAGGCTGTAGCCAGCCATTTGCTCCAAGTACGGCAATTGTTTTGCTACAGTTGTAAAAAGTAGAAATAAACTTTTTTAAAGAGTTCCAGGACTTTTTTTTTCTTTTTTTTTTTTCCCTTTTATTTCCCAACTTAGAAGTTGGGGGTTACATATTAGGAAGATGGGATATGGGTCTGATTTAAGTGAGTAGTGCCAGACTAGGAAAAGAACTAACCGACCTTTTCTTTAGTTTTTATCTTTCTCATTCCACAACTTAAGGTTAATGGGCTCAGGGCAGGGGAATGCACTTTTTTTGTTCCTGAACTAGTTATAGTTGAAGGGAGCCAGATAGAGGAACCAGCACTGAATGTTAGGTGGGCCATCAACTCTAAGTAGTTGAGGAACAAAAAAAGTGCATAGAGTTGAGGGGATCCAGATAGAGGAACCAGCGCTGAATGCTAGGTGAGCCATCTGTATCTCTGTCCTAATGTCTAACTGTCATTCTCCTTTTTGGGGAACCAGCACTGAATGCTAAGTGAGCCATCTATGTCTCTGCCCTAATGTCTGTCATTCTTCTGTTTGGGGAACCAGAACTGACTGCTAAGTGAGCCATCTTCAGCTCTGTCCTAATTTCTAACTGTCATTCTTTTTTGGGAAACCAGCTCTGAATGGTAGACAAGCCATCTATGGTTCTGTCCTAATTTCTAACTTTCATTCTTCGTTTTGCGGAACCAGCACTGAATTGTAGATGAGCCATCTATGTCTCTGTCCTAATGTGTGTCATTCATTTTGGGGAACCAGCACTGATTGATAGATGAGTCATCCATGTCTCTCTCTTAATGTCTAACTGTCATTCTTTTTTGGGGAACCAGCTCTGAATGGTAGATGAGCCATCTATGTCTCTGTCCTAATATCTGCAAGTGCTTCTTTTTATGGAACCAGCACTGAATGCTAAGTGAGCCATCTTCAGTTCTGGCCTAATGTCTAGCTGTCATTCTCTAAAATCAGAGTAAACAAATCCTACTCATACCAGTATTCAGTGAATTTTCTTCATCCTCTGCTAATATTATATCACTGTACTTATCTAACACTTTAGCAGAAACATAAATTTTACATGACAAAATAGAAACTATGGGCAGAGCTCAATACAGAGAAATAATCATAAAAAATGGGAGCTAGAAGTCCATCATAAGATTATATATATATAAGATGTATTGGGCTTAGGAGCTTTCCAGAGCTCAAGAGGCATAGATGAGAATAAGTTAATGAAAAGAAAGGGAAGGTTCATGGATTTACAAAAATTGTCAAAAAATAGACCAGTCTAAAGAAGAAAGACAGCTTGGCCTCTTCACTTATTTAAAATGCAATCCCAAAGGCAGGTATGCTGAGAACTTTGCTATTAATGTTAGATTTATAAGGCATGCCAGGAGACCATGGCAGGTGTAAGTAGATCTCAAGCTTAAATGTCTTACCTCCTCTCCATGTCTGTCTCCTCATGTACTACACAATTTGATAAAACTGAAAAGCTACTTGTCACACAGATTACTTGTCCAACATTCTGATTGGACTCAGTTTCTAGTTGTAAACTGTGTGCCTCTTAGCAAGTTGCTTAAACAGTCAGTGCTGTCAGTTACCTCTTGAATAGAAAAGCTCAATCCTAGTAGTTGTACCTAGTTAACAAAATAAAAAGCATACCATTCTAAGTTGTCAGTTAATACTCGTGTGTTTTAGTGCTGTAAAGTTGTCATTATAATTCATCAGTTTTCCATTAATTTCCTGTATGTAGTTAACTTTTGTAACATTGATGTTGACCCTGTGCATATTCTGGAAAGCATTTCTTGTCATATCGGCACTCTTCATGTCACATCAAGTGATTACCACTAAATGGACGTCTTGTATAATGCCTTGTAAACTTGCATAGTTAATGCACCATGTTTAACTGTAACTCTTTTTATGATTTTCTGAATGGCAGTAATGCAAATTAAAATGAATGAAGTAGAAAGTAATTATATTGCAATTTCAATTAAGAAAGGCATCCAGAAAATCATACTCAATTTTGTTTGCTCATAAAGTCAGTGGACATTAGGGCAGATATGCCCTCAAAGTCCTACTCCTGGCAATGCATTCCCTGAGAAAAGTTGTTTTATGTTTTCTTCAAAAAACACACAATCAGGAGACAGCACTAAAAATAGTACACTTCTGTCTTCACCTGCAGTTTGAAAAACCATAACTAGGACATTAAACATAATTGTTTACAGAAAATAAAGGCAGCAGAACCTTATACTACAAGGTGATATTGTTTTGTAATATAAGTCTTCACCTCCTTGGCTGGACATTTCTAATTTGGTAGGCTAAGATATGAAAAAAAATCATAGGTTATAAATGGCATGACAGACATTCAGCACCCTTTGATTGTGCAGTTTCCTGTGATAATGTACCTTAACTTTCTCTATCATAGAATCCCTGTATCTATCAGCAGAAGGCAAAGTGTACACCAAAGTAGAGATCAGGTCAGAATGATCAGTCTACATGCTGAGTCAGTATTCCTCTTTCATGTAAGCTACTGCCAGTTCCTGGCAGATTATGTCTGAGCACAAGTGACTGAAGAAAAAAGTATGAAGTATTTCAAAAAGGCATTACTAACTATAAAGAATCATTGCCTTGTTTGTAAAACTTTTACAATTTTGTTTCATGGAAGGATGACATTTCTCTGTATCATGGCAATGTTTTTAAAGTTTTAATTTCCTGTTATCTAAAAAAATATTTGTTTCTCATACGCTGTCTCTGTTTATTCACAAATGCTTTCAAAGGCATTGTTAGTTTTGTCATAACTGTAGGATTATAATAAAGACCTCTTACTGCTCCATTTTTTTTAATTCAGAAGATGCATTTCTGATTTTAAATTACTTGTGCTGTTCTAACACAGAAAACATGATAATGACAAGACAGAATGATCCAATTTAACTCTTTCATGGTATTCTGTTCATTGCATGTTAACTTTCTGGCATGCAAATTCCTGAAATGATTCCAAACTAACATACATCAGCAACATATAAGTTACTCACTATGTCTTAAAAGGATGGCATTCTTTTTGTCATATTGACATTTATCAATAACTTCCTTTCCTTTCTCTTCCTAGTTTGCATTTTCCCAGAATAAACCTTACCTTACTGTTCTGACTGGAAGAAGGACTATACAAAACCCATCACACTGTGTTAATGCTGGAACAGATTATAAGTAAGGTTTATTACTGCAGTCTACGAATGTAAGGAGGAAATACAGCAAAAGAGAATATGGTCACAATTGTAAGTGCTACGAGACAAGAACTATAATAGAAACAAACCATATTAGTTCTTGTCACTTTTTTAAAATGTTTATTGATTTAAATAGGATCTATAATAAATATCACCTCTTGACTAGTAGAAACATGAAGCTTCACAACAATTCTGTCTAAAATTCAGTACAATACCAGCCTGAAATATAAAAAAAAACAGAAAATCACACAAAAGTACATAATTAGTTGTCGAGGGGGGAGATACACCACCGGATGTGGGCACTCTGCCACCAAACCATTAATTTCTAAATATACTACCTTCAAGATTGCCCTACTTTGAAGATAAGGGAAAACTTAAGAAGCTCAATGTTTCCTTTTCTTAATATCACATGACCTTGTGATACCAATAGACTGTACGTGTGACAAGCAACAACAGCATAGTCAGATACTGGTAACATAATGAACAAAATATATGAGAGCGTTTAAGTGTTAACAACACATACCTTGGCAGACAGTGCTACTCCAATTTAAATGCAATAAAAGAGAATTCAGTAGAGGAAACAAAAAAGATTCAGAAGAATAAATAGGCCAAAATAGCAAAACATGATGGAATATGTCTTATAATAAAATTGTGTACATATTAATTAAAGGCAATTAAATACTGAAATAGAAAAAGAACTATCTTTGAACAGGAACAGTAAAATGTTAGTACACTAGACTCTCAGTTAACCGGAACTCAAGCAATGAGAACTCTCAAGAACCAGAAAAAAAAATAGAAGAAATAAAATACAATTTTCATGTGTTGCACCTGCTGTCCCCTCCCTCCGCATTAACATAACTAACATTTTAGATTTTTAGAGTTTTAAAAAAGAAGATAGGAATACATTCACATTATCCCAAACCTAAGACAAGTCAAACCAAACAAATAGTATAGGGTACAGTATTAGTCAGGCCTATTTTTCATAGTAACTCTCAAGCAACCAGAAACTACAGGTATCCAGCATCTACCAATCCCATGGATGCCGGTTAACTGAGAGTTTACTATAAAGGGGATGAACACATATCCACTTTGTGCAGTTTGCAACCTACTTGTGTTCTGTTATTTTAAGCATTGCAGTAATAAATACTATAACCCAAACTAGACTCTAGCATATTCGACATATGGGAACAGTATGCACAAGTCAGTATGGCAATGCATTTCTAAGCTGTAATCAGCAAAAGGATAGTTAGAAGGTATTTTTGGAAGAAGCAGCTTGAAACAGATGCATTTCAAAGGACAACAGGAGAGTCCACTGAAACATATAAAGAAAACAAATTGATAGAGTCAAGCCAAAAAATCCATGAAAGATGTGCAGGGAAAACAAGTATTGCCTAGAGCCAGTTATTTTGAACAAAATTGAAGAAAAAAATGTATTAAACATTTTCTGGAATAACCTGCAATGTAAAAGTTTAAATCAAGATGCTATGCAAAGTTCATGTGTCACAAACATTAATTTTCCATGTTATGGGGAATTTTCAGATTTTAGGATGGAGTGCTACTGAACTGTGAAAAAATGGGAGAAAGGCAATAAGTTGTTGAAGTGCTTTCTTCAAACGATGCAACGTCTTTTCAGAGACAAGATACCAGGATAAGAATAAGAGCAAAAGTGAATCATAAGTTCAAATTTATTTGTAGAAAAAGTAACAAGACTAGGGATCTGGATTTAAGACATTATGGTATTTCATTATACATGAATGCCTGCAGGTTTCCAAGTAAACAAAATCCCATCCAAAGTCAGAACACAGAAAAAAGTTAATTTAAAAGCAAAATATCAAAGTGCAAACACACACATATTATATATATATATATATATATATATATATATATATATATATATATATATATATATATATATATATGTATGTATATATATATCTTCAATACACCATCTACAAGTAGCCATCTCGCAAGCTCTGCAACTGCCATTGTAAAATTGCTTTAGGTATTATAATTTTGTAATCAGTCTGTGATACAATATGTGCAGACAAGAGTTATACAATAATAATGGCATAACTCTTATGATGGGAATTAAAGACAGTCCTTTGGAAAACTGGAGTGATTTTTTTAACAAATGGTGAAATTAAGTGTTTTTTAAAATGATCATTATTAAGCAAAGCTAAGGGAAAAAATGTAAAGATGCATTTTTCTCATTGTCAGCACAAAAATGGCAAACCAGTCAATGAAATCTAAAATGAAATGGTATAATTCTAATCAGTTTAACTTTTGTCATAAGCTATTCCATCAGCAACATTAGGCTGAGTATAAATCCTCAGTAAAAACAACATAAAATAATAAAACCACAACTTTGCAGGGGGAGTGGGGGGGGGGCAATGTCTGTCCCATACCCTTACATTTAAGAGTATTTGTGTGGTGAGTGTGTGCATTTGTGCATGTGTGTGTGCGTGTGCGTGTGTGTGTGTGTGTTATAGAGGTGTGTCTGTGCATTTCTATATACTCAGAGATAAATATATAAGGCTTAACATGCTATTGTGCCATATTAGGTAAAAACACAGGCAAGGAGATTTTAGATAATTAGAAATGCTGTTTTGGATGCTATTTTTGTAAATGAACTGGGAGTTAAATAGTCACTCTCAAGTTATAGAAAACTGAAATCTTGTCAAGATAACATATTATTCTTGTTTAATATTAATTGTAAATTACATTTTGACTTTCTGGTATTAATACTCAATTTGTTTATTTTTGCAATTCCTGCGAGGTACATTTGTTCATTTTAAAATCATGAGATTTTTATCTTGGTTAATCCATACAGCTGCTAAGCCCAAATCAAAATAGTTCTAGTTTCAGAAAAGAAATAGAACTGCAAATACTTAAATAATACAAATAGATTTTTCTTCCTTCAGTGAGAAGGAAATTAAACACAATCCTCGTAATAACCTTTGCTGAGTAAGAGCTCAAGAAACTCTTTTTGCTAAGCTGACATAGATATAACGTGATCATCTTTTTCTATTAAATGTCTGTATCTATATTACTAAAACACCGATCTCCACTGAATGTCAATATACCAGCTAGTTCAAATAAATGATTTCTGTGGTACTCATCTTTCATAAGGAAATCTATTCTCAAAGACAAATACCTGCTGAGCTTCTCATAAACATTCAAAACAAAAAAACATAATATTTAACCCAGATAATATCTGCAACAACTTTTAACTCTTTTATGGATTTGAACAAATTAAGAACATGCTTTTACTAGCACTTACGAATATCCATGTAACTAAGTATCATCAAATTTGTAAAGTCAGTAGATACACAGGCATGTGAGCATATGCAAACATAAAACTATAGCCACAGGAAAAAAAAGGATGACTTTTCATCCATTTGTCCACTAAGGAGGAAACATCTGATCGATTGTGAAGAAATGCAAAGATGCTTCTTTACTCAAACCCATTCATTATGTCAGGCTAAAGATTGCATTTCATTGCATTTTATTTTAACAGTAAATATAAACTGCTAAACTAAATGACAGCACTGTAAAAACATTATTGCAGAGAAGAGTTAAAAGGCCTCTTAATTCACAGTTGTGTCTAAGTACTGTGAAGGAGCTTATAAAAGTTTAAAACGAGAATGACAAAGATTTGTTTTTATGTTATTTTTCTTGCAGTTTGAATACATTTTACTGTACAAAGGTATGCAACTTCAAATAATAATCCCTCAAATTTGAAATCTGTCATAAAACCAGGTTGAAATAGTAATACTTCATTTCTCTCTGATTGACATGACTGAATGACTTGTCTATGCATCCAGAAATTTTTTGCTGAAGTCTTTAATATGTATTGAATATCACACCATGTGTCTAATTATGCAATTTCTATTTTCTGTGCACTGTGTTGGTACTCAAATCTGTACTAAGAAATTTTAATCATAACTAATTGAGTAGTAACAATGGTAAAAGTGAGCCAATAAAAAGGCTTTCAATTAGTCGGGGTCATTAGTATAGCCCAGTGAGATGAGCCTAAACTAAATTAGACTAAACTAAAATATTTATCTATAAATATTCGTAACAGAAAGGGCCTTTTAGCTGCTTACTACCGTCTTCCTATGGTTTTCTTTAAGGCTGGTCTTTGTACATAATCAATAAGGTCATAGAAACCAAACGAAAAATAAACTCAAAGAAAATTTGCCCATATTAAAAGAAAAATATACTTTGTGATAGAGAAAAAAGATCACTGTTTTGTTAATCCATTGTTGACATTTCCACATATTCTGTATTAAATTGCATGCAAAATATAAGCCATCCTTTGTACTGAGAAAAGTGTTAGCGAATAAGTTATGCTACAGAACTTCATCAAACACCAGTGGCAGTTTCTCTGGATTGCAAGAAGACATCCTGCATTGTATCAATGCTAACATTTCTTGTGGTATGTTCTGTCCTGAAAAGAACATGCCTATATGAGGTCTTAAACAAGAAGGGGTGATGGCAAGTTCTTTTACAATGCAGTATACTTTTATCAAAATATCATTCACACATTGGAAATGGTATGACACCTATAAAGAAATCAAAATAAGAAAAATGGTACCCCACATAAAAAAGATCTGATGGATTATTTATTCCAAGCTTCTATCAGAAAATGTAGCAATTCTATGTATTCCAAAAATGTGCATATTAGCTATAATCGCACCCATTTACTGGAACGGCTATGCACTGCACTTAATGGTTAGCCATTATCTGAATCCAACACAACATGCCTGCATCAAACCACGTCGGGAGGATTGCATACATCCATATTTTAATAACTGATTTTGATACAGAGAAGTACAGATGATCATGATTTGGGGATACACATGCTTTCTCCTTGGACGTGCGCACAGGCAGTATACATCTTTATGTACAAGCACCTGAGCTACTCTAGGCTGGCATGGAATTGAACTTTGCAGTGCCAGTGAATCTAAATGCATATATTTATTTAAAAGTTATGTCACTTATCTCTAAATGTGTGTACTGAAAGCAACATCTTGTTCAAACTGCTATTATTAAATATATGCGTTTAGAGCTACAGGTAAGGTAAAGGGGAATGGAAAGTACAATAAGAAAGGTGGTGAAAAATGAGATTATTTATTTAATTATTTATTTAATTATTTATTTATTTGTTTGTTTGTTTGTTTATTTATTTATTTATCTGTTTGTTTATTTATTTATTTGTTTATTTATTTATTTATGTATTTGTTTGTTTGTTTGTTTGTTTATTTATTTATTTATTTGACATTTGTTTATTGGGATAGTCCATCTGGGGCAAAGCCCTTTTTCAGTAGATGCCTGGGGAGAAAAGCTCCAAAAGTACAAATATAACTGAGAGATGCATGTTACCATAAGTGTATAATACAATAAGAATAGCAATATATGAGACAATAAAGAAATTTAGACTTATATAAAACATAGTTAAGCACATAAACATATCGAAAGAACAGACATGTAGAAAAGTAGATGATGGGACGAAATATATTGATCGGTTACAAATGGTAGAAAACAGGAGGAGTAGATACTAGTAGCAGGTTAAGAGATAGTACAGTGGAAGTCAGGAACAGAGAGGAGAAGTAGAAGAGGAGAGTCAGGTGCTTAATAGGTAGAAGAAGCAGGTTCATTGGATAAAGAAAACAAAGAGTAAAAGAAGGTAATTAGAGTGGGGAAGGAAAGAGGAATAAAGAAGAAGAGGAGAGATGGAGAAACAACTGGATTCAGGTGGGGTGGTTACAGTGACATGTCCAGGTGTGGTTTAGGTATTCTTTGAGCGATCTCTTTAATTTGTAGGCCTGAGGAGTGCTTCTCAGGGTCATGGGAAGCTTATTCCATTGAATGGCGGGTGAGCAGCTGTAGAGGTTCTGTCCTACATTTTTTTGTAGATTTATGAATCTGTAACAAAAATTTATCAGAGCTCCTTAGTGGTCGGGGAGGGATAAAAAGTGAGACTAGTGAGGAAATGCTAGGGCAGAAAGAGGGTTTATTGATGATGGAGTAGATGCTGAGTATTTGAGAAAGTTTGAGTTGATTAGGAAACTCTGACCAATTGAGTGATCTGAGGGCATGACAGCAGTGAGATCTGGATGGCAGATTAGCAGCAATTCTAGCTACTTTATTATAGGTTACATAATTAATGTTTAAGGTTAATGTTACAGTAGATAAACACATTAGGAAATAAAAGAAGGGGCGGCTAATTTACAATAGCATTCCAGCCGTAAATTTCTTTTGCAGGAAATCTAAACCAAGCTGCACAAACAAGAACACAATCCATCCATAACTGTCTTTGAAATAAAAACTAGATATGGACACACTTTGTCGCATTGCTAAATCTATGCATTCAACTAAAGAAATGCTAAAATATTAAAAATTGATACTAGCACTTATCAAAGATTCCCTGTTCCCCAATTCCCAAAAAATGAATCACTGTTGATTTGGACTGCTTGCATTCCCCAACAGAGAAAAAACAATCTCAGCATATGATGCATTTCATGTAAACAACGTTTTCGAACCTATGGTGTCTGCAGTGGTGTATATTTCTCTCTTTATCTCTCTCTCTCTCTCTCTCTCTCTCGCTGTCTATCGCTGCCTCCCATCGAGGCTTTGATCTCCAACAAGCCATTACCAATTACCAGCAGCCATGAATGTGTATGACCAATTATCAACTCACAGCAGAACCTAAACGTATTACCCTGAATGCCAGCCCTGGAATGCTTGTTGCACTGACATATATCAGCATACTTCCTTCAGGGACTTTTAACATAACATCATGTTTTGCATCTTGTTTATTATATTTATATATCTGTAAAATAGACATAAGCAAAGCTTATTATTGTTTTCAAATGTTGTTTTGCATTCAGTCTGATGGTGATGCTTTTGTTTTAAATACAGTTCAAGACATGATGGCATAACAAGAACATATTCATCTAATGATTCCAATAAGCCCATATGTCATAAGATCAAATTCCTGTGAATGAAAAGTCAAAAGCACACAACATGAATGAACAAAACAAATTTGGTTCCAACTAGTAAATGCTGTCATACTGGTGACCTGAAGCACCCCAGTGGTGACAGTGCAATGGAATACACATTTCATGTGTTTCAGTTCCTCCAAACTCCCTATATGGAAGGTCGAGAATCTTCCACTGTTTACTTATTCCCAGTCTGAGGCCAGAGCCTTTCATTAAAACCTCTGGAAAAATATTTAGAGAATACATCTGACAACTTGCACTATCATAAATAGACATTTTTTATGTACATTTAGAGAACAGATTTGAATAGTTAAACGTGAATTCTATCTCATCTATAAAATAACACAACACACTTAGTTTTAAAATATGTACAGTAACAGCAGATATTACATTTACTTGCTGAGTGCCAGAAATACTTTTCAGCATATTTCATTTCAGTCTAGTGTTTGAAAGTCTTAGGTCGGTGATGTAAATTTTGACAATGAAAGATTCTTTTTCTTTCTTCAAAGCATACCATAGCATGTTACTAAATTGGTTGTACTATAAAATACTGCATGTCAAAATCCGTATCATCAGAAAAGCTAAAAAACTAATGATAAAACACAAAAGTGCAAAAAAGTAAAAGTTTCAGTGTTATTTATTTATTTTATTATTTTTTTTTTTTTTGCTAAGGGAGAGGGGGAAGTCTCTCTGGACACCCCATTGTGAGGTATAAGCCCTCCACATCCCCATATTTACATATAAAAACTCCATGGTCACAGCAACTTAAAGAATGAAGAAATATCTCAAAAAAGAAGGGAATACTGTCACCCACACATAAAAATCACACCAGCAGTAATTCCCTATGGAAAATATTAATAGGCATCTTGTTTCTTGCATCTTGTGCTTCAGGCAATTGGCACACATGGGATTTCACTTTGGGAATTCATTCATTCATTCATTCATTCATTCATTCATTCATTCATTCTTACTTTCTTTCTTTCCATAATACCTATTCTATCCCATTCGGAGTCATGTGGAGGTCTTTGCCAATCCCACCAATGAATGGGTGCAAGGCAGAGAAAGTAATTCTGGAAAGGATGGTAGTCAATCACTGGCAGTATACAAACACACACACACACACACACACACACACACACACACACACACACACACACACACACACACACACATGCAGCCTGTAAACCTACAGAGAGTTTGGAAGATTAAAAGTAGATCATGTCTCTAAGACATGAGAAAAATGCAGTGCACCAAGAAAAAAAAAACACAGACGCAACAAGGCCATGCAGGATCTGCATGAAAACTACCATATTCAAACCAGTGAATTAAATAATGTAAGGAAACAGGGCTATACATGGTCCCATTATGCATGATAAATATTAAATTACTGTGATAATTATTGTTTAACTTACATTTTTGTTTTTTCTTTATGTCACATAAATAAATAAGGTGAAGTAGTAAAACACATTATACCCTTCATCTACAATTAATATGGCATTATTACAGCAAAATATTTACATATAGAATAGAAATGTTCTGTTAATGTTATGAGCTCAGCAAAATTAAAATACCATTTTAAATCATATCTGAGCTATTTTTAAAATTATTTCATATATTTTTGTTAACTATTTGTACAACAAATAGTGTTTAAATGCCATTTGCAGTTGGTAGGTTTATCTATTAAACGTTTGTATTGCATAGATAGTGAAGAGGTAACGACATTCAGTAGCTCTGTCTGCACCTTGAATGATTATTTTTTTGCATGCTGGCTTCTGGTCAAGCAGTGCTAACCTATGTTGATGGCCTTTTCAGTGAAGCAGGTACATAGGCTATGACATTAGACAGGAAAATGCAGTGGTATCAACCTCAAAGCTCAGAAACAGTGACCAAATCTCCTGAGAAGCAATACATTCTAGATAAATGTTTGTCAGGTTTTTAGCAAGTCAGCATATATCTGCATTAATTAAAATAAATAATGTATTTCTTGCTTTTCTAATGTGATATAGAAGAAGATAAAAACACTATATATATATATATATATATATATATATATATATATATATATATATATATATATATATATATGTCTGTGTGTGTGTGTATGTGTGTGTGTGTGTGTGTGTGTGTGTGTGTGTAATATACAGGTATTATGAAGGAAAGTACTCTAAAAAGAATCAAACATCTCTTTGTTTTTTTTATGAACAAGGCAATAAAACTTTGGCTACATTCATAGTAAAAGTACTAATTCCAATTAATTCTAAATTAAGTACTCTAAACTGTCTGAAGGTGTGAGTGTGAGAATATAAGATACAGAAGAATGTGGCAGCCAACTTCTGTTTCCCCCTTTGTC
The DNA here is from genome assembly GCF_019279795.1 of Protopterus annectens. Classification (NCBI taxonomy): domain Eukaryota; kingdom Metazoa; phylum Chordata; order Ceratodontiformes; family Protopteridae; genus Protopterus; species Protopterus annectens. Next base: position 731,115,397 of record NC_056726.1, read on the forward strand.
TTGTAAACTCTGTGGACAGTGGTAGCGGTACATGGGGTCACTTTAAGAGGTGATTGCAACTCCTAAATGGTGAGAGGGGGACAGAGAGAGATGCTTCAAAATACAATTCCTTTCCCCACACTGCATTTTCCTCCCTAGAGAATGATTCCCATATTATGACATATCATATTATCACATTCCATTTCCTCTTGATCTTGCACCATTTTACTTATCACATCTGAACATTTTTTTGTTTGTTTTTGTTAAGGAAAATGAGGAAATCACAGCAAGGTACATAGAGTTGATTTTGTTATTTCCCACCCACTGAAGTCATAAAGCTATTCAAACTCGAAATTCACAGATCTCTGTACTGAATTACATTCTCCCTTTTTAGAGTTATAAACTACTGAGCCTTTTGGACTCTGAAGATGAATAAATCTGATAATAACCCCTGACAGCAACTTCAATAATCAGCTTAGTTTTTTTCAAGCCAAGAAATACAGCACACTGACTGACTCAATGAAAGAAAATGGAAGTAATGCAAGGTGTGAAAACCACAAACTATCATTTACTTTTACAAGGGCTATACTTTTTCAGCTATTTCTTTATTAAGTATTCTTCTACAGATAGTATAATGTGTAAGAAACAAATATGTAAGAGCCCCTACTACCAGTAAAAAAAAAAAAAAAAAAAAAAAAAAAAAAAGTCACGGATACCTTGAATTCTCCAACATGACAGTTTTTCTCAGCACCATTCTAAGTGAATGGTTCTGTGAATACACGAGAGAGACTAGGACAGTGTAATCTCATTAGCCTTGCTCACTCAGTAAATTATGGAAAAGAAGTAGCTCTCCAAGAAATTAAGATCATGTCAGCATGTCTGCCATAATAAAAGCATTCAAGGTTAGAAAAATTAAAATCAGATGTAAGCGATTATTGTGATGCTAGCAGGATTTGATTGAATACAACTTCATAGCAATTCAGTTCAAAGACACTCATTCTAATGGGGCATTTTAACCTTTCTCATACTTCCACTGTCATGCAATCTGTTTCACTTTAGGTCTTATCCCTATTAGACCAGCTGGATGTTTACAGCCTGTGAACTACCTACTCCTGTTATGAACATCTACCTATCCAGCATTAATTCTTATCAGTACTCAATGTAGAGGATTCTGAGTTATATGTGCAGACCTACAACATTTCTAAATGATATGTTCTTAGCCAGACTGTCAGTTAGAAACTTCATCTTACTCATCCAGTTATTTGTTACATAAAAAGAGAGCTGTGAAAGATGGTGCATTTTAAAAAGGTCCTTTTCACTCAGGGACAAAATTCAACTGCATGAGCACAATGTAGTCTAGCAAAACTCCTTCTGAGGAAGCAGATGTCCTTTGCTCAGTGATTTATATATCCACATGATGTCCTGCTATGCTCTACCACACTTTTGATATGTTATGTAACCAACCTGTCTTTTAAACATGTTTTCCTGAATATGAGGAAACTACTCAATTTTTTATTTCTCAAGAATGTCTGTATCAGATACATTCTTCTCCAGGTGGTCTTTGCAGTGTGTTTAACCACATCTCAAACAGTATGTATGTGATTAAGCAACATTTAATTCAGGAACCTACTACAATCAAAACCACAACTGCTCTACTTAAACCCACTTACTGTCATTTGAAATGTGGGTCCAATAAGCTCATTATTATATGCTCCTGAGTTCTGGATCTTTTCACTTTCCAAACTCGGACTTCTTAATTTAGAACAAATATCTCTTCTGCTTCCAGCTTAATTGAAGATGCAATTTCCCAGTTCTTAAGATTGCCTGTGCTAATACTCTATAGAAATGTTATTAGCTGCTTGCTAGCTTTAAGGCATAGATAGTATGAGTCCTAAGTAATCCTTAAAAGACCTGAGTACAGTTTGTGGCCCAAGCAATGGATGAGGCAGCTGAAAAGGAAGGGGATGGGTCCCAATAATGAAACTTCAAACAGAGGAAGACTTCATAAGTGTATAATAAATTGTAGAGTACACCCAGCCAAGGGGGGGATACATGCAGCCAAAAGACAGCATTGCAGTTTAGCTGAACACAGCATCCAAGTGCATAGCACCTCCCAGTCAGCAGGGAAAGGAAGTATGTATAAAAAAATCCTGCTAAGGCTTGAATGTATGGCAAGTTCAAGCACTGTAAGGAACAAACAGACGAATAGGAAATCATGTCACCATGACATAATAATAATGCATACCCATCATCAGTTTAGCATAAATGTTACACTTTAAACATGTAACCACTGAGAAAGTGTTCTATACCCAGCAGGAGTCTCATCTTTTGAATGTCAGATTTGACCTAAACTAGTCTGGTTTTAGAAATGAGGAATTATTGACAAAGACTGCCAATGAACTTCTATTGGGAAAGGACCAAAGCTGTTACTTCATTCTAATCCTTCTTGACTTCACCCCCATTTTAGATGCCACTGAGATATGTATCTGAAACTAAGCACTCATTGAAAAACAAAAAATAGAAAAAAATGCAGTCAGCTTAAAAGTAACCTGATTAGAATGTGACCATGACTATGCATGTCACTGAGATACACAAGATTCACACAGCGGGGTTTAAGATGGGTTTTATAAATCAGTGAAAGCAAAACACCTTAAATTCTCCATTGCGAGGGTTTACACATTATGCTGTCAAAATAGTAGGGGTAAGTTAGAATTAATTTCATAGGAGTCTGTTTACCATAGCACGCTTAGATAATTCTATTGGCAATCAAGTGAAAAATTACAGTCTCAAAGAAATTGATACAAAGATGTAGAAAGAAAGTTACATTTAAAAGTCCATAAATTAATTTATGATGCCATAGGGTTTTTTCTAGATTACATTATTGAACAGTAGGCCCAATGTTGCATGAATATTACACCAGACACATGCATGCAATTGTCTATGAATTCTGATCATTGCCTAGTTGTCTTTTGTTTGTTCTACAGATATAAATTCCTGTAATATCTTGCAGAATAACTCAATGATAGCAGAAGAATTGCCATATTAAAATGTGGTTCCTGGATGCAGGGAAGTAACTTAAAAATGACCAGACTACAGTAAAATTTGGGAATTAAGCAGAATGTGAAATAAGCTAATAAGTGAAATGAAATGGAAAATACGGAGTAGATAAAGATCAAGCATGCTGAAGGAAGAAAAGGAAAGACAGCTGAAGGAAGACTTTAGATAATGGCTAAAAGGCAAATACTTTACTGTGAAGGAGGCTAGGTTGAGAGAGCTGAAAGAAGCTGGATCAAATTTGTACCTTATGAAAATAGAATAGAAACAGCATACTTAATCATTTATAATTGCACACATTTTAAGATTGATTCAACATAATGGTCTTCATAATTTCTTCATTTTCATTCCATGTCAATACAAATGCCCTGGAACAATTAGTCAGAGTACACACTAGGGGACATATCATCTTGGATCTTGTCCTTACTAGTTTGGGAACCTCTTGCATCACTTGTTATGTCTGACCATAACGCAGTCTCCTCCAAAACAAAACTGAAAACAGAGATCCCTTCTAACCAGTCTACCTTTAGAAATTTCTTTAAAACAAATTACCTACTCCTGTGATACATTGGCAAGATTCATATCCCAGCCAGACACAATTAACTCCACCGAATACATAGAAATGAGCGCCACCACACTGTTCCAACATGTAAACAGCTGCATAAATGCAACTATACCTTGCGGGAACAAGTAAGTGCAGGGCAAACCCCAGAAAAAATACATGATGAAACCATATCAACAAGCTTTATAATAAAAGGAAAATAATTTTGACCAAAAGTAGCAAGAATAATTCCAAGAATGCTAGAGGCCTTGTCACTGAAGTAAACAAACAACTGATAAGTTTAATCAAAGCCAAATTTGAGGTTAAAGTAGCAAACCAAGCCAAAAAAGAAAAAAAAGTACAAGGCGTTGTTTAGTTATGTTCATAATGTCATGGAGCAATGCACTGAGATGATTGTGAATGTTGTTACCTACACTGAGGGTAAAAATATATCTAACCTACTGGTCATAAATTTGGCTCCAACTTTATCCCTTTTCCCCTCTATCTATCCCTTAAGATACACATGAAACTGTCTCATATCCAGCTATCACACAAGACCAAGTCCTAAAAGCGCTATCAAATGTTAAAAATACTGCTTTTCTGGGTCCTAACAATATCCCTGGATGCATCTTAAATAGCAAGAAGCACAATTTAGCCACACCTATAACAACATCATTCAGTTTCAGCCTCCATACAGGTTTTGTACCAAGTGAATGGAGAACAGCTACAGTAGTCATTGCACTACATAATGGATGACCTGTGACAGACACAGGCAATTACAAACCCATAAGTCTGACCAGTCTCATATGCAAAGTCATGGAAAGACTTATCATGGAATTGATGAATCAGGACAGAGGGAATCTCTAAACACTAGATCCATCCTAGTTTAAGTTCATAAAGAGCAGGTCATGTTTACTCAACACAGTGAATTTTTTTGAAAAGGTCACAAAAGCAATAGATGAAGGTAAAATGGTACACACCACATATCATGACTTCACCAAAGCTTTTGACACAATTTGTCATTCAGACATAGTAGAAAATCTAAATAAACTGGGAATAAACCCCTATATCTCCTGCTGGATTGCCAACTGGCTGACAGACAGGAAGCAAACAATCAAAATAGAATTTACCTTCACAAAGAGACCAGCCACTAGTGGAGTCCCCCAGGGTTCTGTACTGGGACCTCTCCTGTTTGGCATCTACTTTCTGACGTAAAACCCAACACCAAAGAGCTCTGGATGACTAAGTCTGCAGATAACTCCAAGCTAGGAACAATCACTGAATCTTCACATAACTAGTCCATCCTACAGGAAGGTTTGCCTCAAATATATAATTGATGTCAAAATCTTGGTCTGAAACTAAATGCCAAAAAGTGTATTACTGCATCCTTTGGGAAGTCATCTATCACAGGGAACTACCACACTGACAATACAGCAATAAGAGCTGAGCCAGTTGCTTTGGGATTTAAGAACTTATGTGGACAGTGGCCTAACTTTTGATCAGCATTTGTCTATTGTAAGAAAGTCATTATATATTGTACAGCTTATTAACAAATGGATGTGTCAAGATCTATGGATGTCATTGCCCCCCTTTACTCAGTCCTAATCAGGCAGTCATTGAATATAATGCCTCTTTTGGCATGTATCCATCCAAACAGATGCAATAACTGGAATGCCCACAGAGATACTTTCCTAAAAGGATACAAAACGTAAACAACGTGTCGTATATGGACTCAAATTCCTATCACTATACTTGGTATCCTACAGACTGCTAAGAGGTGTTTGGTATACAAAGCACTATCTGACCCATTACTGATGGATTTATTGCACATTGACAAATGGAATGGCATCAGAAACACTCAGTCTAGGAATTTAAATCTCTTCTGCAATATCAACAAAACAGTTTGAAGGACAGGTATAATTCACAGAGGATACCATTGCTATGGAATAGTCTTCCCATGCACATAAAACAAAGGTCATCCCTGACTATTTTCAAGTGTAACTTAGATCTATTGATGGAAAACAGAAAATTTACCACAGGACTGGCTCCTGTAGTACTATTGGACAGATGATGCTCCTAAATGTGTCATCCCAAATGGGTCCCCACTTATTATCTATGGTATGGTTCCACTTATTCTCATTAGGGATGGTATGTAATTATTGTTATTTCAAGCTGAAGAAGGGAAATTGGCTAGTAATAAAATGGGCAACAAAGGTAGCTAGCCTAGTACTTACTATGAGCGTATGAACCTATACGAATCAGAAAGTGTACTGAGGAGGTTAAATAAAGCTGCGTGCTAACATTTTCAGTAAAAAATCATCTGAAATCAGCATATACAATAAAAAGGGAACAGTGAGGAAAAGATAACAGAATATTAGAGCGCGCTTTAAATGTGTTTAATTAGTGTTGTATCACTTCCTAAACTCACTCAAACTGTCTCGTTCTCTATAGACAGAGAGATATAGATATATAAAATACACTTACATGCACACAGACACACAGACACACACACACACACACACACACACACACACACACACACACACACACACACACACACACACACACACACTTACAGACACAGACACTAACACACAAACACACACACACACACAGACACTCACACACACACACACACACACACACACACACACACACACACACACACACACACACACACACACACACACACACACACACACACACACACACACACACACACACACACACACACACACACACCAATATATCAATCTGTCTATCTATCTATCTGTCTGTCTATCTCAGTCATTTTTATCCATGTGCATCATACATGCAACCATGAGAGTAATTTGTGCCCTTACTAGCATAGTGATAATGAGAGCTTTTCTATTTTTTTGGCAGAATCCCTCACCTGATGATGATAAAAGCACTTGCTTTACCAAAAGGGCTACATATGCCCCTGAGTCTGAAAATGATTGCCCTCCTGCATCCCCTGACAGGGGCTACCAACCATATCTTTCCAGCACTTGGACTTCCTCTCTCCAGCCCAAGTCCTCATCAGAGCTTTTTTATTTATTTATTTTTTTTGAAGTAATATGTAGGACTTAAACCTTCATAGGTCAAAGCGCTGTTGAAGAATGGAATGAACCATGAGCATGTATTTATTTATTTAATATGTGGTTTTTGATCTTTCCTTTTATTACCAGGACAGCTCTACATAGTAACTGAATCTTTTGAGAGAAGGTCTTCAAGGAAACATAAACAGGTACATTTAATTCTGCAATTACATTAGAATATATCAGACAGGGAGAATGACACACACACACACACACACACACACACACACACACACACACACACACACACACACACACACACACACACACACACACACACACACACACACACACACACACACACACACACACACACACACACACACCACACATTATAGCACAATAACCTGAATATTAGTATTTTTCTAAGTGACTGAATAATAGCGGGGGAGAGTGGCCTAATGGTTAAGGTGTTTGCCTTACAAACACATGGTACAGGGTTTGAATCTCACAGGGGATAACTGGCTATGCTTAAAATGGCTCGCAAGGGCAGTTAGCCTAGTATGAACCTATGAACCTAAGCATTGTAAAAGCTCTAAAGGAATGTCATGGCATACATTTAATGATGCATACATATGATGTTAATCAGGTAAATAAAAGCAATGCATACATAAGTGCACTGGTCAGAGGACCCTTTTCTGCCATTACTCAGGCCTTGTGAGATACAAAGAGAGGCAGACATTACAAAATGAATAGTTTATAATAGGATCATAGGAAGTTACTAGGCTATTGGCCCAGAGGCTCTTACAAGCCTAGCAAAGAATTTATCCCATGTTCCAACAAGTCAGTGCCCTATGTCACTTTCTAGCAGGGGCACAGGTGGAATCCCAGGGGTGTATTTCCTGTTCCCTAAACAGTTATCCAGATTGTACTTTAAAAGGGATAATGAGGTACTCTGCTTGACGTGGAGAGGGAGTCTGTTCCACAGATGGGAGAGTCTCTGGGACACAAATCTGTCCCACCAACAGGTCTTATTGATGTCACAGACCAGATTGAGGATGCTCGTGCAGGTTACTCGAGTGGAGCTTGACTTGTGGATATGCAGCAGTCCCATTAAGGCAGGGTCAGAGATTACTTTGTACGCCAGACAGTGGTCACCTCTGAGGAGTCTGTATAAAACTGAGTAGAGAGACAGGGCTTTTAGCCTATCTGTGTAGGGTAGATGTTTGAGGCCCTGGGGTAGGAATAAGAGGTATTGTGTGGGGATAGTGTGTTAAGCAGAGAAGAGAGAGGTAGAGAACAGGGGAAGAAAGCAGACAGAGAGATGGTTGAAGCATCAGGAGCTTTTAGCTGTGTGTTTAGACTAGTAGAGTATTAGGACAGTGCGGCTGGTAATTTTTCATCCAGGATTATCAAAACACGTACATATAGATATGGAATTGCAAATTCACCTGTGTGTATCGACTGATTACAAAAAATCTCAAACTAAAAACTCCAGGGTTCACCAAACCAAAATGTTTCATAATTTAGCTTAGGTTTATGTATTGTAAGGAGCACTTTGTTCCACACTCATGAATCCTTTCAGCAAGAGGACTTCTAAGCTCTACAAACGTGAAAATGCTATAGATACTATACTACAATTACTCATTTTGTCCATGTTCTCTGTAACTTGTAACACTCCCTCATGCCATCTTGAATGCACTTACTTGTTTTGCCACTACCATATAGTCCTGCAGTTCATTTCATTTGTTTATCCCTGTCTGCAACCTATTAGCTCACTTTCAATATGCAATGGGATTCTTTGAAGTTGAATTCACATCCTGTCCTGACAACCTTAGAACTATTTACACTTAGTGTATTCCCTCACTTTAATGTGAATGTTCTTTTCACTTAAAAATTCAGAAAGTTACAATCACAATCTATTGTTTTCTTTGTGAGACTTCTTTTGTTTTCTGTCCTTAACAACTTCCTGTTTAGCTCTCTCCAGCAGATACATGTTCCGATCCATAAAGATTTTCCAATACTAGGTATAGGGCCCTAAGCTTGATGTTATAACCATTTGGTTTAGAGGAAGCATTCCTTTTCTGCTCTTATAGCCATGGTTTCTTGTATTGCATCTTTGACATCATGTTAACGTTTAAATTGCATATTTGTAATGCTGTTGGTGGTTCATTCACTCTAAGATTGCAACTCATGCATTTCCCGTGTACACAAATTTAAATTGTGTACTCCTCAGGTCTTATGTAAAAGGGACCTGAGGCTCAGTGGTAAATACATTTAAAATAACATAAAAACAAACAAACAAACAAAAAAATCCATCAAAATGTCCCTTCCCAGGATGTATTAACTTCCAGTTTTCCAAGCCGAAAACTGTCAACAGTTTTGACCATACAGCAGGGCTGTCTAAATCCTTTATGATAATGTTTCACAAATGATCTGAAATATTCCCACCTTTGGCATCACTCATTAGGAAGTTAATCCTGCATTTCATTCCCAGTGGTAAGCCTAGGTTTAAATTATGTGAGTCCTAGGCCGGGGCCCAGTTTCACACCACAGATTACCTCCAAATTTAGTGACACTTCTTCATCATCACTTGTTTGCTCCCTTCCAGCTACTTCTATCTGATTTGCTCACCTTCTGTACCACCAATTTCCTTCCTTCCTTTACTCTTTTCTGTGTACCCTCCCCCAAATATCTTCTAATACTGCATGACGTCAAAAGATTTTGCTGAATCTTAACAATATTACACTGATTACATTACTTCTATGCACCTTCTTGTTACGGACTCAGACTGGATCACTTTGATGTCAAAGGTTAGTTAGTATTATTCTATCCTTCTGCTAACAAATAATTCAGCCCATTATTGTCATCCCACTCTTATATTTAATTTTTTACTTAAAATTAATCCATTTTGCTGTTGTCACTGGGACAGTTCATAGGTTCATACTAGGCTATCTGGGTGATAAATCTATCCCTCCAGCATGTCCTATTAATAGGACAGATGTTTGAGACCCTTTATCCTTTTGGTGAGAAAACTTTTGTCCTCTCAGCTGCTGCAAGTGTCGGGTCAGATACATTCGACATTCATTACTCACTCATTCAATGGTGTGAGAGATGATGATGAGTTATGGAGACTATGACCTCCCTTGATCTAGATGAGAATCCTTCATGATAAGGTGGGCAATGTAGAAGGTCTTACAGACTACTATCAACCTGGGTCCCCAGGTCCTGATAAACTTCTCTGTGCTCAGTGGATTGCCACCTATTTGGTAGCTATTTTGGCATTTAACTATCCATTTCTGTGAGACCCTTCTGAAGGATATCTGTGTCAGATGTGAGTCATCTGCAAACTTTGTCAGCCATAACCTCCTGTGTTTGCTTGCTTGTAAAAGTAGAGTAGATGCCAAACAGAGTGGGGCCAGGTCTGAGCCCTGTGGTACACCACTTGGCTTTGGCTCTGACATATCGGCTGTATGGACTGCCTTTCCCATCAATGGCTTTGGTGACTGTTTCGAAAAAGTCAACCAAGTTTAGAAGGCATGATCTGCCTTTGACAAAGCCAAACTGGGATGGATCCAAAGTCTGCAAATTGGTCCATTATGATCCTCTCCATGGCTTTGCAGATAAGGCTTGTCAAGCCAGAGGTAAGACTATGATTAAACAGCTGTCCTAGCTGTGGGTTTAATTGGGACACCATCAGGTCCCATGGATGCTGTGTTTTTGCTTGCACTGAACCTGTCAGCCAGTATGTTGGCAATGTCTGTAGGATCAGTAATCTTCACATCATTTTGAACTAGTTCTGAGCATATCTGGGAGTTTCCTCCCAGGTTTCTGCCTTATGATTGTCTTTTGAGTCTTTAGCTATTTTTCTCTCAAAATTTGCTTTGGATGATTTTATGAGAGCTCTTAGTTTTTTACTTATAGTGATCAAGGGTGTCTTACCTTTTAAGGATTTTGCTCTATCTTGTAGTAGCTTCCTTAATTAATCTAAGAGTGTAAAATTGCACAATTATGACACAAATCATTTAGTGATATCTGTGGCCGTAACCTGCAGTACTAATGTATGCCATTGCTCAGTCAAGCGAGTAACAGTCATAGCTCCGCATGATGATGGCACTGTTTACCCATCCTGTGACACAGGTAACACTCATTCAGTTATAACTGGCATTTAGTGGAGTGAGGGGACAAAATATTTTAAAATGTGAGAATTACAGCTAGCATTTGATGTTTGTGCTCATGAAAGAGGATGACTACATTAGTCAGTGAATGCTATAAAGCCAGGGAAAGCAAGTATAGCTTTTTATCAGTACATCGTGGCCCTAAGCTCATCTGTGTTTATTTATTGCCCTTTTTTTATTCTGAATCTCGCAACCTTAAAGAGGCATGACAAGACACTGTCCATATCCTTGAGGTAAAGGTAAACTTAACAAAGGTCGTGTATAGTTTATTTGATAAACAGTACCTATGACAACTGCAATAATTTTTAGGGATATTATTCAAAATATTAATATACAAATAAAATGAGATACATAATAGGTTCATAGGTTCATAGGTTGGTACTAGGCTATCGGCCCTAGGGCCTATGCAAGCCTAGCCATAACAATTCCTTGGATATTTCTTCCCACAATATTTACTTCTCTGGACCCCTGTCTAGCAGAGCGACTGACATGATCCCTGGGGTGAATTTCCTATCTCCCATCCAATCATAAAGGTTCCTTTTGAAAAGGGCCAATGAGGCACTCTGCGTGACATGTATGGGCAGTCTATTCCAGAGTATGGTGAGTCTATGGGTCAGGAACCTATCCCTCCAGCATGTTTTGTTCATTGTGATGACAAGGTTTAGATCCCTGGAGCGTGTGGCTCTGAGGGATTGGAATTTCTTTAAGTAGAGGATATCCAACAGCTCAGGGTTTGACATGGCCTTGTATGTTAGGCAGAGATCACCTCTGAGTAGACGATATGCCACAGAGTATAGCTGGAGTTTTCTTAGGTGGTCAGCATATGGCATCTGCTTTAGGCCTGTGATTCTTCTAGTGAGGTATTTCTGTAGCCTTTTCAGCTGTTGCAGATGTCTTGTGAAGTACATACCAAACGGGGTATTATACTCTATAATAGGTCTAATGAGGGATGAGTACAGTGGGACAATGACCTCCTTTTTTCTGGATGAAAAGCCCTTAGTGATGAGGTGTGCCACATAGAAGGATTTCCTGACTGTTGTGGCGATGTGATTATCAAAAGTCCACCTGTGTCCCTAAGTCTCTCATCACACTTTCGATGTTTAGTGTCCTGCCACCTATGTGGCAATTCATGGGTACGTGTTTTTTTCCAAAGGGGATAACTATACATTTCTTGGCATTAAGCTTGAGCCCATGGCTCTGGCACCAGGCATCTGTTTCTGTAAGGCCCTTTTGTAGAATATCCACATTATTTGGGGATTCAATAATGGCTCCCAGTTTGCAGTCATCTGCAAACTTTGTTAGCCAGAGTCCATTAGTGTTGGCCTGTACTTCAGAGAAGTAGATGCCAAACAAGAGTGGTCCTAGGCTGAACCCTGAGGTACTCCACTTGTCACTTGTCTGGAGCTGGATTTGGAGTCGGCTACTTTTACAGTCTGGGTTCTGTCAGTAAGCCAGTTGGCAACCCATCAAGTGACGTAGGGATTTATGCCCAGCTTAGTAAGTTTATCTATGATTCCAGAGTGGGGGATGGTGTTGAAGGCCTTGGCGAGGTCCAGATAGGCTGTGTGGACCACCTTACCCTCATCCACAGCTCTGGAGACTGATTCAAAGTCAAGCAGATTCAGGAGACAAGATCGGCCCTTCACAAACCCAAACTGGGTGGGGTCCAGTGTTTGAAGGTTGCTAATGTCTTTGTTTATAAGTTCCATGATAATGCGTTCCATGCCCTTGCAGATCAGGCTTGTCAGACTGATGGGACGGTAGTTCCCAGGATCCAAGGCGGATCCTCCCTTGTGGAGCAGGATAACTGTAGCTGTGCCCCACTCAGTGGGCTCGAAGCCTGAAGTGAGGCTGTGATTAAACATGACACTTAGGTGAGGTGCCAGCTCATTTTGTAGTTCATGTAGTACACAGCCTGCGATGTCATCTGGTCCCATGGATGCTGTATTCTTAGCTTTGGACAGTGCGGTTTCTACCTGTGTGGTTGTGATTATCGGAATTTGGCAATCTTTTAGTATTGAGATGTGCCCTTTAGGGAGTGAGAGGGGGGTGAAGTTGGCACTAAATCGATCTGCCAGGATATTGGCAATATCCTGGCAGATCAGTATACTTAATGCCATTCTGTTGTAGCTCAGAGCAGATCTGAGCATTGCCATTTAGATTCTTGACATAACTATAGAAGCACATATGCAAGTGAGTGTTTATGTTTGTGTGTGTGTGTGTGTGTGTTGTGATAATATGTCTCTATCTATATTTATCTATCTATATATATCTATAAGACACACACACACGTGTGTGTACATATGTATGTATATGTGTGTGTGTGTGTGTGTGTGTGTGTGTGTGTGTGTGTGTGTGTGTGTGTGTGTGTGAGAGCATTTATATATTTATATCTGGTGCCCAGATGTGAGTGGCAATAAAATTTAGCCAGATACAAAATGTTTAGATAAAGATGGAATTAAGTGCATCCCTTTTAGGTTACAATACTAGCAGTTTGACCATTGTTTTTGAAATTGCCTGTGGTAGGTATTCACTCACATAACTGCATTAAGAACAAAATAATATGGTATATTGTTTCAGTCACAATGCATCTATGCAGAAGAAGTCTGAGTATCTCCATATAATCAGATTCATGATTCCCCTTCTCGGCCTCTCATTTTCTGTACCCTTATTCCATTAGCTTGGTCATAGATTCCATATACTAAATATTTGTGTCTGTCTGGTTTCTATTATATTTAACAGTTTCCTTTACTGTGACTTAGCTATTTTAGTTGCTTTGACATTGTTCTGGTTATTGAATGACTGACAATCTTTGCATACAGCAATTAATTTCTGTATGTTGAATTTAACTATGGATGTTGTATTGACACATACAAAATGAAAAAAAAAATAAATAAATGAAGTTTTGATATTTTTTTCTATGCCACACTAGTGGGATAGCAGAATGATATTTATGTTCCAGGAACAGCAGTTTTAAAAAAAAGTATGAATAGTGGTAGAAGAATTTTACAAAATAAGAGAACAGAAGCTGGGATTCTTAAACAGCATACTGCAGTGTGCAAATTAGCATGCATAGCAGTCAAACACAAGGTCTAAGTACTAGATAGATACAGGCAACGTGACCACACAACAAATAAATATAACATGCTGTGTAGTACATGCTAATGAGTGCACAATGATATGGAAATTAAAAGCGTACAAATGAGCCACATTGATTATGCAAATGAAGGAGGCCAAAATTGCTGGCTGATTTAGAAAAGTATAAACCTTGTGTGCTAAATGGTGGTGCGTGCCCACTATTTAACACTATGATTCATGGAGTACAATAGAATTGTTGTTATGGATAGCAGTAACTGCAGCACAGCTACATGTGTTGGGAGCAGCTGCCATGGCCTGAGCCTGTGATGTTGCACATCATGGCACCCAGTGGAGGTGGTACAGACAGGGTCTAACATGCCCTCATCTCACAGATAAATAGATGGAGGACTGCTTCAAAGTGGACAGGGATACTATAAAAACCCAGCAGAAACATATCATCCTCCATAGGAATTAGGGTGTTGCATGGCATGCCTATTCCTGTGAATACAGAAGTATGCTCAGCCCTATCTAAGTAAGTGCAGCTCTATTTTCTTAGCTACAGGGAGCTTCCAGTGACCTACAGGGAGATATAATATGCATATCACAGTTCCCTGATATAATTCAACAACATGAGGATGAGAAAGTTTTCATTCTCCAGGGTAGCAGAAGAGACTACAAACATTATAAGTGACTTTTATGATATACCCATTTCTTTGTGGTTCATATGTATATACTAGGCTAAAGACCACAGGGCCTTTTTAAGCCTAGCTGTGTAATCCAATCCAATTGAGTACCTAGGTATCATGGGTATTTATTAAGAGGAGGTATGTTAGGTAGTTTCTAGATGTTATGTAGGGAGTTATGTTAGTTTTGGCATTACTGTCTGTCTCTGTCTATCACAAGGAAGGGGGCCAGACTCAGGATGAACTTCTGATTTCCAATCCATTGGTCAATGTAACACTTAAATAGGGTTAGGAATGAAGTCTGCTTAACATGGATGGGGAACATCTTTGATGACATGGAGATCCTTTGAGAGACATATCTGTCAAGCAAAATGTAAATCCTTGAATCTAATTGTTTTCATGCTCTTCATTTTCTGGATGTGCCTCTCAGTGACCTACAGGTGGCTGAGTATAGTGATAGGGCTTTAAGATGATGTGTATAGGGCAATGTGTTTATATCCTGGATTGTCTTGGTAAGCAACCTTTGTGGGCATTCTTCCTGTTGCATTTGTATAGTCGGGTACATGCTGCAGGGGGCATTATTAAGGATGAGCATAATATGGGCCAAATAAAGGGGCATTATGACTTCCTTGGACCTGGACACCATGTACTTATAAGCTGGGCAACATAGAATGATTTTCTTGGTACATTGGCCCCATGTTGGTCAAAGGCTGCATCACTGCCTACATATGTTCCCAAATGTCTGATTATCAGGGCTGTCTTATCAATGCAATAATTAGCCTGGGTGGCAGATTTCCCAAAAGGCACTATAATGAATTTCTTTCCATTAAGTTCTAATCCGTTACTTTGGCACCAGTCACTTGTCTGTATTAGACCCTATTGCAAGATGTTTGTGCTATGGAGGGGATCTGTGATAGCTCCCATTTTGCAGTCACCTGCAAACTTGGTCAGCCAAAGGCTCTTGATATTGGCTTTTACCTCTGAGAAGTAAATGCCAATAGGAGCTGTCCCAGCATGTAGCCCTGAGGTACCCCCTGGTGACCAGTTTCTTAGTGGAAGTAGTGTCACCAGTCCTGACATCCTGGGTCCTATCTCTGAGCTAGCTGGCAATACAGCAAGTTATGTAGGAATTTATGCCAGGTTTGGTGAGTTGTGTGAAATGCCTTAGCCAGGTCCAGGTAGGCAGTATGCACCATTTTCCCCTCATCCATTGCCTTGGTGAGCTTCTCAAAGAAGTCCACCAAGTTTAGTAGGCATGACTTTCTCTTAACAAAGCCAAACTGGGTTGTGTCCAGTATCTGAAGGTTGCTTATATCCTTGGTAATCATGTCCATGATAATTCATTCCATGGCTCTGCATATTAAACTAGCCATGCTAATAGTTTTGTGGTTTCTGGTGTCACATGATGGTCCACCCTTTTAAAGTGGGTCGATCATTGCAGTCCTCCTTTCTCATGGTAGAAAGCCTGTTTTGAGGCTATAGTTGAAAAGTGACTCAAATGATCCTGATAGATAATGTTTCCAACTATTTATGAGGCATTCCAGGATATTGTCAGAACCCACTGCAGTTGTGTTTTTGGCCTTAGCTAGCCTACCATGACCTGCTCCCCTCTAATAGTTGAATGGAGGGTTATACTAGTAGGTATTTCATGGGTGAGGTGGGAGGATGAGTGTGGAGTGAAACTTGAGATGAATTTGTCAGTCAGCAAATTCACTATGTCACTCTGGTCAGTGATGGTGACACTACTGACCACCAGTTTGGCACACAGATGTGTGCTGCCTTTGAGGTTTTGGGGATAGCTGTAGAAGGCCTTTGTGGTTGTCTTTAGCCTATGAAGCTATCTTGACCTTGTAAATGGTCTTGTTGGACTTAATTAGTCCTCTTAGTTTCCTGATTAGTTTAATTTGAAAGCTCATATCATTATGGGAGTTGCTCTTCCTGATTTTAGCCATGACTCTTTTTCCTTTTGTTATATACCCTGCTAAGGTTAGGATTCCATTAGTGTGGTTTGCTTTTAGAGTTTGTTTCAGGGTTACTTACAGTAGGTACGGCATTGCTTTACAGGGATTGTGTGATCAATTCAGCATAGGCTGCTGTGAATCCAGGGCTGGGAGAGGCATTGAATTTTGACAGAATATGACTTAATAAGATTTAGATTGCTTTGGAGTAGTTCTTAACTTTTGCAGCATTTGCTGCAGTTATCCAAGTTGATTTTTACTTTGATGGAGGCAGCTTTGCAGTCTGACCTCACCAGTGAGGATGTGACATTGACTGGGGTTGGTAGTAATGCAGCACTCTTCCATATTTATGAATGCCAGGTCCAATATGTTTAAAACCCTGGTGGATGTGTACAATATCTGGCCAAGGGTATTTGTGTTAATAAAGTGCAGTAAGCATTGTGCCTGCAATGAACGAGGTAGTGCATGTTTCCCAGTGTACAATGGGGAAGCTACAGTTCCCCCATGATTAGTGTATTTGCTTTAATGCTGAGTGTCTCAAACAGGTATAGATATGAGCTATGGGATCCTTGGGACATAGTGGATGACCAACACCTCAGATATTGTATGGGACTTTGTCTATGGTGATTTGCACATGGATAAATTCCAGGGCATCATCCTGTTTAGCAAATGTAGAGTTTCTTACTAATACAGACTGAGACTCCTCCACCTTTTGTTCCTGTCTGTCTAGTTGATGGTCTAAATGTGCGGAAGGCACTGAAGCCTTGAATACTTTCTGTGGATTTAAACCATTTCTCAGTAATGGTACACATTTTTATATTATCCAGTGTGAAGAGAGCTCATAAGATGTGGAATGTGTTGTTTAGTCTCCGAACATTGAGAAGTAGCACCTTTAGGTTTCTTTGGGTCTTATTTGCTATGTTGGTGTGTTTATTAATTTGCCATTGCCTAAAAAAGGCTCTAAGGTCCTGAATGTTATAGACAGCTTGCATGCTGCTATGAAGACATTCACCTAGTCCATACAGCCTGAAATACATTAATGGTAAGAGCATGCAGTTCCTCAACTGCCTGGGGATCTGCAATTCTTCAAGCATTATCTATAATGTATCTGTGCAGAACCTGGTCAGTGAAATAAGTTCATGCATTTGGAGCATGTACAACCAATACCAAAGCTTCATGTCAGAGGACTTCCTATCGGGTCATGCAGTTGGTAGATGCATGCATGTGCACTGTCTCTCACACACACACACACACACACACACACACACACACACACACACACACACACACACACACACACACACACACACACACACACACACACACACACACACACACACGTACACAAACGTACACACACACACATGTACATACACACACACACACACACACACACACACACACACACACACACACTAGGCAAATAAGCCTACATACACATGTACTCAGCAAGCAGGGAGCAGGCCATATGTATTATGCTGTTTGTTGCACATGGTGCCAGATATGTCATAGAGCCCAGTAAGATAATGCCAATATGCAACCCACAGACCATACAGGATATGGGCTGCAGCATAGCCAATGCAAAAAAAAAAAACAAAACAAAATGTAATGGAGTATGAAGTCAGACTGGTGAACGGAGTGCTTACAGTTTCTAAACTCTGTAGAAGGGGCACTGCAATATTGTCTATATATGTAGCAGTGCACTTCTTAGTTGTGCCTGGCTTTACAACATGGCATTATGCTAACAAAGGAGTAGCAGGAGAGCATGATGGCATGGTATTCTGTACCAGATGAAGAAGCAACAGAAGGACAGGATAGACAGTTAGTTGAGGAACATTCAGCAACTGTCCCATATCTGAGGAAGCGGTGGGTGCAGTACAATGTGCAGCACTGGCAAAGATTGCTGTTACATAGCCAGCACAAAATAAAATGATGCATGTCTTATCAGCCTGAGTTTATGCTGGGTAGTACATAGATTGGTCATGCTGTCCATTGGACGCCTCCATATTCATCAGGTTAGCAGTTTGGAAGGGCACGTTCTTGATGAGTTGCATTCAACTAAATATATAGCCAAACCACAACCTGGCAACCTACTGTTAAATCATGGAACATTATTAGTAATAAAAACTGGAGTTCTCAAGGTATCACCTATGCCCTGATCCACAAACTTAAGGAACCACAAAACAGAAGAACATTTAAATCACCTTTATTTTACACCAGTCAGTTATAAATGGCAGTTGCAGTAACATCATTTTAAATCTTCTTCTTCTTTCAGCTTTTTCCCAGTTAGGGGTCACTGCAGCAGATCATCTCTTCGCTCATGATTGGCAGTGGAGTTTTATGGTGTCGAGTTGCCAGCCCAGTGCCCAACCTTCCACAGAAAGCACACACACACGCATGCACACACTCATGCCTAGGGCCAATTTAGAGTGTCCAATCCACCTACAGCATGTCTTTGGGACCCGGAGGAAATCCACATGGCCACAGGGGGGACATGCAGACTCCACACAGAAGGCACCCTAGCCGAGGATTGAACCAGAAAACCTCTTGCTGTGAGGCAACAATGCTAACCACAGCACCACCATGGCTGCCCCAGTAACATAATTTTAAATAAAGAGAGAAATTTGAGGAAAAAAAAAAACATGCAACAAACCAAAGGGGTGCATGCTAGTTAATGTTATAAATATAGCACACTAAGAGAATTGTTACCATTACCTTGAGATACAGTATGAATATTTTTTTTCAGTTCTTACATTGTATTCTTTCAAGTTTATATTCACTAATTTACCTTTTTGTACTTGGTGTATTATTTGTTCATATTTGTTAAAATATATTGTTTAATTACATTTTAGTTTTATAATTTACTTATCTAAGGAGCTCACAGTAAAAAACATCCATGAAATATATGTTTTTCCATACTTCATACTTAATTTCTATAAATACCTGTATGTAGTTGTTATTTATTGGGTATATTTATTTACTGCTTTATTAGTTTTGCTAATTGCAGACTAGTACTGCAGTATATTTATAGTTTAGTTTTGGCGTCATTAAATTTGCTCACTTCAGTAATTTATATGACAGGCGTCAGCTATTTGACCACTGTCCTTTTTCTTCTCTCAAATTTTCAAGACCTGTTCTATGTATCTGGCAAAATGACTATTATTAAGAAACATGAGGCCAAACACACAGTGCAAGACATGAGTGCCACTCTTATGGTGGAGCCACAGGGCTATTTTGTGTCCCATTAAAGTTTATTGCAGTATCCTTAGTATGATGAAACATGAAACTACATCATAATGGCAGAACCACTGCTGTCCTGCAGGAATGACCCTTGAATCTCACATGCAGTCTGTGGTAGGTAGGAACTTTATCTCCTGAGCCATGAGCTTGGGTGGTGTGCATCAAAACCAGATTCAGCTTTAACAAGACTGGCAATTTATATGACTTGCAGCCAAAACTGGATCTTTTTTTTTTTCTCATGTACATCTGGCTAACCAACAACTTTGGTCCTGTACATGAGGTTTGGAAATCCCTAGGTTTTCCAGTATATATCTCCTATAACTAGGTCATGGAGAGGAGTGGATTCTAATATCCATTATATAAACTTTGAATTGAAAAGATCACAAAGAAGATTAACGTTGAGTGTACAAACTCCTCTGAGATTGTAGTAGGAACAAGAGAAAATGAGGAGGATCACCTCATCTATTGTCCAACAAGCAGTGTAAGGACAGTCCTTCAACAGCTTTTGGAATTCCTTGCCTCCTATGTGCTTGAGCTCTCCAGATGACTCATTTTAGAGACAAGACAATCAGAGCTGTTGAGGAGTCTGTGGCCTTTCTTAAAGACTCCATTGGTATTAGGAAGAGATTCTGGTTTGCTCAGGTGGTTATCCGTGCTTAACACCAGGGAATACTTTGAACTTGGTCTTCCAGCTTGATGTTATGACTAGTGCTTTTTTTTTTGGGTGGATCTGCTCACTTATTCTGACCACTTACTCACTTCCCTTGATTTGTTTTCACAGAACCTGGAGGTAAATCTTCAGACTTGGGTATTGTACAATGTGGGAGACTTAGTCCAGCTACTCTGGACACTGTTAACTTAACTTAAAGTGGTATCGACCTATACTTTCATAGCTCAGTGTAGTTGCCCAAAGCTGTGTAAGGCTGATTCTTGTAGTTGCAGATGAACTTGGTTTGATTTTTAAGTTCCATGTGCCTATGAGGAATGGCTGATTGTTTTGGTCTGTTTGAGAACAAGCTTGCTCTGCATAAGCACTTTTCTGTTCTCCAGGTTGAGATGTCATGGTCCGAAGAATCTCTGCAGTGTGAAGCCATCCTGATATTCTTTTCCAGGTGAGAGGGGGAGACTGCAGTCCTGTTCTATCACCACCTGGAATATTTATGACGTGAAGTATGTGAAGAACCTGTCTGCAATTTGCTGCCAGATTGCTGACATTAGATCATATGTTTGCACCATAATTGTGACAGTTGCCAATAGAAGTCAGGATCATTTCTGGGTATGTGTGAGTTTTTTATTCCACATTATGACAATTTTATCAGTGCTATCTTCAGTACGCATATTACAGTTTATGCACTGGATTTATGCCCTATCTGGTTTGTTCTGAACTTTCTGGATATACTGTAACCAAGTCTTAAACAAAACATCCACACTTTTATAGAAGATGAAGTATTTACATTTTTCTGAAGCAGATTCATATTGCTCACCGGGTCATTTCCTTCAGACACTAATGAACTCTTACCTCTCTCACATGCACTTTTAGGGTGATGAATGGAGACAGAATACAGACTTGAAACATTTTATCCCAACTCTGTGTCAACTCATGAACCATCCACCCCTTTTCATAGAGACACCTCCTATATAACCCCAACCTCTGCCATATATCAAATGTGAGAGGCATCTGTGTGTGTGTGAGTGTGTGTGCGTGTGTGTGTGTGTGTGTGTGTGTGTGTGTGTGTGTGTGTGTGTGTGTGTGTGTGTGTGTGTGTGTGTGCATGTGTATCCTTGCCCTGTGGGAAGGCACATTCATCCTTCCCTTGCCATGACTCAGACTTCAGAGCTATTAATCAACCCTGGGTCACCTGTGCTGTAGTCAGGGTTTTACTCCTCTATGTCACGGTGAAACAAAAACTGGGAACATTTAATGGAAAAACAGAGAGTGCTGAGCTCTTACAATTTAGGTTGAATAAAAGCAAACCACAAAGTGAGCCAGCAAACTGTGATACCGTGCCAATGACCCTTTATTGAGTCATATAAATAACAAACTGTTAGAACAACAGAAAGTAACAGACCGGTTTCGGCTAATGATATTACATAGCCTTCCTCAGTGTTAAAAATACATCAGACCATTGTTAATTTTATACTGTCATTCACTAAGAGATTAGCTTCTGATTCGTCACATTATAAGTGTTCATTCAATACTGGTGGGAAAAGCCCTCCCAATTTGATAATCCACTTTTTCTCCTTTGCATCCAAAATTGAATGCCATCCAGCTTTCTGGGATCTATTACCCACTATTTTATCTGTAATAGTAAATTTATATATCGCTGCCGAGTGTTTACACAAATGTTTGTATAATGCAGTACTGGCCCTCCTAGTCCTAATGTCACTCATATGCTCCGTAATGCGCAATCTAAGGGGTCTGGACGTTTGTCCCACATAAAATGCTGAACAGTTACATACGGCCAAGTATATCACCCAGTCACTACTGCAGTTTACAAAAAATTTTATGTCAAAAACAGTAGCCGCATTCCTTCTAGTAATCTGTTTGGTTTTCACAATGTCGATGCAATGACTGCAGTGTCTACATGGTGCACAACCTGTCAAAATATCCCCTGTGATGGTTTTTTGTTGTTTAATTATTATAGACTGCCGTTCCAAGCCCCTTTTGTAAAAACTGAAACATTACAAGGGGATCCAATGTCTGTCTGCCTGGGATGACATGCTAGACAAGCCACGCTGCTTCGCAAGGGACGGCTTGCACCTGTCACCCCTGGGATTCCGGATATTGGCAAAGGCTCTTGCCACCCCCATAGTGCCTTTTTTAGGCAAGGCTCAAATTCTAAACCTACCACCCTAGAACACAAAAAAGGAAAAAAACTAAGGGTAATGCTGCTCAATGCCAGAAGTCTAAATCACAAAATGCACGCACTCGAGGCCCTTCTCAGTATGGAGAACATCGATGTCTGTGCAGTGACAGAAACCTGGTTCAAGGCTCCTGAGAGCACCCCAGCACTATCAGGTTTTACCTCTTATCATGCGCCCCAAAATCCGGACAATACCAAGAAAGGAGGGGGTATCCATATTCATCAAAGACACCCACACCTCAAGACTGGTGGCAACGCACGATGCATCGGAGACCATCCAGGTGCAATTAACCATAGGCAAGACTGCTCTGCAAATTGTAGCATGTTACAGGCCACCCTCACAAACTCAGGAACCTCACATGGCCTTCCTGAAAACACTAGAGGGGATAAATGTATCACCAAACACCATCATACTAGGTGACTTCAATTACCCTAATATAGACTGGGAACACTACTCAAGCCCAAACACCCTAGCCCAAAAGTTCCTGGAATTCATAAACTCAAATGCCATGGAACAACTAGTCACCATCCCCACAAGAGGAGAAAACATACTTGATCTCATCATCACGAACATGGGAGCACAATGTTCAACACCAGAAGTATACCCCTCACTGGTGAGATCAGATCACAAACTAATCTCACTGGAGGTCCTCATCCCACCCCCACCTGAAATAAAAAAGACCACAGTAAAGAACTTCTCAAAGCCGACTTCACACTTCTAAAGACTAGTGTGGTCTCCTTTAAGGCCCCAGAGCCGACGGAAAACAGTACTCAAGCCGCTGAATCACTTACAAATGCCTTCTACCAGCACCTGCAGGACTGCATGGATAAGGCAATCCCAAGCAAAACAAAGACTCTTTGTACCAAGGCAAGCGTCCACTCTGGTGGACCCCAGCCATAAACAAACTCTACAACAAAAGGAGGAAGCTACTACAAGATAGAGCAAAATCCTTAAAAGGTAAGACACCCTTGATCACTATAAGTAAAAACTAAGAGCTCTCATAAAATCATCCAAAGCAAATTTTGAGAGAAAAATAGCTAAAGACTCAAAAGACAATCATAAGGCCTTCTTTAGCTATGTTAGAAACCTGGGAGGAAACTCCCAGATATGCTCAGAACTAGTTCAAAATGATGTGAAGATTACTGATCCTACAGACATTGCCAACATACTGGCTGACAGGTTCAGTGCAAACTTCTCCCCTCCCCAAGGAGAGATATCTATACCAAGCGATGGCAGCCCCCAAACATCTCCAACGCCCAAGTGAGAACTGCTCTCTCCAAAGCAAAACACAGCATCCATGGGACCTGATGGTGTCCCCGGCTGTGTGCTCCACCTCAACGGAATTAAACCCACAGCTAGGACAGCTGTTTAATCATAGTCTTACCTCTGGATACGCACTCCAGGAGTGGCGCACTGCAACTGTGGTCCCACTTCACAAAGGCGGTGCCTCCACCGACCCTGGAAATTACCGCCCATTAGCTTGACAAGCCTTATCTGCAAAGCCATGGAGAGGATCATAATGGACCTCATAAATAAAGACATAGGAATTTGCAGACTTTGGATCCATCCCAGTTTGGCTTTGTCAAAGGCAGATCATGCCTTCTAAACTTGGTTGACTTTTTCAACAGTCACCAAAGCCATTGATGAGGGAAAGGCAGTCCATACAGCCTACCTCGATCTGGCGAAGGCCTTTGATACAATACCCCACTCAGGTATCATTGAAAAACTCATCAGCTTAAATGTTAACCCATACATCACAAGATGGGTTGCAAACTGGCTGAGTGACAGAACCCACAGGGTCAGAGTTGCTGGCCATGTCAGACTCAAAGCCTGTCACAAGTGGTGTACCACAGGGCTCAGTCCTGGGCTCACTCTTGTTTGGCATCTACTTTAGTACAAGCAAACACAGGAGGGTTATGAAGTTTGCAGATGACTGCAAACTGGGCCATAGTAGAAAACACATCTGACACAGATATCCTTCAGAAGGGTCTCACAGAAACGGATAACTGGTGCCAGAGCCACGGCCTAAAGTTAAATGCCAAAAATGCATAGTCATAAAAACAAGGTTACCCCTAGCTACCAAATAGGTGGCAATCCACTGAGTACAGAAGAAGTTATCAGGGACCTGGGGACCCAGGTTGATAGTAGTCTGTCATTCGACACCCATGTAGCTAAAGTAGTTAGGAAGACCTTCTACATTGCCCACCTTATCATGAAGGGATTCTCATCTAGATCAAGGGAGGTCATAGTCTCCCTATACTCATCACTCATCAGACCAATGATTGAGTACAATGCCCCATTCGAATGTATCTGACCCGACACTTGCAGCAGCTGGAGAGGCCACAAAGTTCCTCACCAAAAGGATAAAGGGTCTCAAACATCTGTCCTATGCTGCCCGACTGAAAGAACTCCAGCTCTATTCAGTCGCCACGCTTGCTCAGAGGTGACCTTTGCCTAACATACAAGGCCATGTCAAACCCAGATTTGATGAATATGCTTCACCTCAAAAATCTAGATCCGTCAGAGACACAAGGGCGGAAGACTTAAACCTCGCCACGGCTATTAATAGGACGTGCTGGAGGGATAGATTCATCACCCAAAGACTCCCTATGCTGTGGAATAAAATCCCGTATATGTGAGGCAGAGCACCTCGCTGGCCTTGTTCAAGAGAAATCTTGACCAATGGATGGGAGATCGCAGATATACCCCAGGGATTACCTCAGTGTCACTGCTCAACAGAGGCACAGCAAAATAATGGGTATAGTTCCCCATACTAAAGGGGTGGCGTAGTTTCAAAACTATGGGCTAGGCTTGTAAATGCCCTCGGGCAGATAGCCTAGTATGAACCTATGAACCTATGAACCTATTAGCCCATATTTTTGCCTCTGTGGAATGAAAACTGACATCTCTGCCCTAGGATGTTGGATAAAGTGTTGTCAGCTAACAAAATATCCCAGTGTCACTGGGTACTGTTCATTAGCCATGCAGGTGTAATTCTTACTCTCTTTAATTAAAATAAAAGTTGACAGAACACCTGTTATGGGAGATACCATCTGAAAACAGAAGATCATCAACTATATGCTTTACAGGCCTGACTGGCTTAAACCTGTATATAACAGATGGACGAAAAAGTACAAGATTCACAGTATGATGAATCTAAAAGAAAGCAGCAAAGTCTAAAAAGTGCTGATGGAAGGCTTAGAGTAGCAAAGAAAGTTGAGATCTCTAACTAGCTTTCAGTACCACATGACCAGCACCACAGAGTAATCCAAAATGCATTAGCAACTCCGGCCTTCAAGGTTATATGCCCACATGCCCAGAATTTAAGGTTAGCAGTACATAGGTAGTTGCATTTCTCAAGAGGTTGGATTTTACCATTCATCAGTTAACACTGTCAGAATCTATACCTTCATAGATTACTGTGCATAAGAAGCAAAGACTAATTGTTGTCTGGGTGCAAATGGCAAAGTTTCAAGTTGCCCCAGTAGCTATTCTTATAGACATGTGAGACCCTAAGGAACTTTATGGTGTTCTTGGAGTTCTTATTGCAATGCTACAGAATAGCTGGATGATAACAGGCCTAACAAAGGTAAGGTTTGAGGAAGTCAGAGAGACAGGGCATGTCCACTGGCAAGTGTTGGCTACATTATAATGCCATATTATGCTTGGTAATATATGATCAGTGAAACATCTCAGAATAGTGCCAGGACTTCACAGTCTCTCATATGCCATGTTTAAAACACAGTACAATGAATGCTAGAGGAAGTGGCTTCTTGCTGATGAATGGTGATTTATGCAATCTGGCAGCATTACAGTTTTTTAAGGCATCTGTCTGTGTGAGTAAAAGAACTGTGTGGATAGCAATTAATAAATTGGTGATCTGTCATTCCTTTGAAAAATGTGTCACCAACGGTAATTTCTGGAGAATTTTTGCTACCATTCATAATATAAAAAGTTTAACATAATATTGATAGCATTTAATCTAGCCTGGTGAGTAACAACACACAAGCTATGTATAATTTGCTTTCAGACGTTGAAACTGAGAATGGCAGTCCTGTCAAGGCAGATAAGCTCTTCAAATTTATTCTCTGAAAGTGACAGCAGTCACTATAGCTCACTGTATTATTCTTTTTTGGCACTCCGATGGGTTTTATTATTTGTTATTCACTTTTTTGTCAAAAGTATTACCAAACTGAGGCTAGCACCTCCTGTTGTTGCACAGTTGTTATTAAACTAAATGCTTTAAAGCCTTAGAAACGTATCATGTTCTGCCACTGGGTGTATTTTCTTTATTTTTCTCCTCCACATAAGAAACAATCAAACCCCTTATCTTCCACCGGCACAGTTATGTTTCCTTCTTCTTGGCATCCAATGGCAACAGGAAAAGGAAGTGTGAAGCTTGGTTTACTGCAGTTATCCTGAAGGGATTAAAGACTTCCTTTTGTGGTCACTAGTTTCTCCGTTGGTGGTCTGATGTGTAGACCACTTAATCAGGAACTGTATTGCCAGCACATTGATCTGCATGTCTAATCCCATCCACATATCATGCACGTATCATGCACATATCAAATTCTGACTGTAGCAAGAATGCTGCTTTGCACATATAGGTGCATATTGTTGTTCACACGCTGCCTTCCTATTGCATTCAGTTTCTAGTTGGGGTCAGATAAATAGTACAGTGGGACAACTTCCCTCCCTCAGGATGGGTGAATCATTATTGTCTATCCTGTCCCACTTCTGGTCAGCTCCTTAAATGCCTGGTTGATACTCAATCCAGAAACAACTGAGTTGATCTCTGGGCTTTACTGATCTGCGATACAAAGACAACTATATGACTGAATCATGTGTCCATAATCATCTTATCATCTTTAAGTCTGAGGGTGTCAAGGAGTAAGTTAGGTAAGTACCATAAGTTTAGAAATGTTACTGCAGATGATGGACTACAGGACCATTGCGGGTTTTAACCATTGGTGTGATAAACTCGTATTGATCTTATTGCAAAGCCATCTCTGCTAAATGATGCACTGACTTCACTGAGAGCCTATAGTCAACAAATGAACAGCTGGAGCTTCACAGGTAATCAATATGGATAGATACCGGCAGGGTGATATTATATGGATATTTTCACTTGTTTGCTTTTACTTGTTTTTGTTCCCTTTTCTTTTAATAATTTGTAGTTGATATTTGGTTTACTATCAAAATTTTGAACCGTACTCCGTTGACTGTACTATCGTCGAAAACGGAGATGCTTGTAGTTTGGAATAATACTGAACACCTACCTCGACCCATGTTAAAATCCATTCCTAGATTGATTTTTTGACATCGATATTAACGTTTTCGAACTTCCGTATTTGACGATAGTACAGTCGACAGAGTATGGTTCGAAATTTTGATAGTAAACCTGATATTTTCATACTTTGTAGTGACTATGCTTCGGATGCTGATATACAATATTTATTCCTTATATGAAACGTAACATACTTAGTTGCTTTATGAAAAAACAAAGCCAGGTAGAGTATTTAGTTGTCCTTATCCCTCTTAATGCTCTCCTAAGTCATTTAAACTACTATTTTCACAAATAAGTAAAGTGTTTCATAATCACTATAACTGATGTGCATACACATACAACTTTACTTTTGACATTGAGAGAGGCTACACCTCCAACAGATTGCAAGGTAATGCAGAAAACCTGCTGTTTTCTAAGTCAATGAAAAGTAATTTCAAAATATAGCCATCACCGTTAGATACCTGTATGTGTTTAATTGCAGTTGTGTGCACTATTTGTTTTTATTTATAAAATAGGTAACTTAGTAATGTTACCAGATGAAAGTGAACTGAGTGACTTGTTTTATCCATGTCCTTTACCACTGGCTCAGTGACTGATGTTTCACAAACTAAAAGTGCACCTCCTTCTATAACTTCACAGAACTTGTTCACTCCACTCTACTGCATTCATGAATTCTTCTACAGCTTGTTAGCCCAATAACATAGTGTAATAAAGTACTATCCCATGTGGTTAACTGCTGGCCTAACACTTCTCTGAAAGATCTGCTACAGTCATTACTCTAGCAGTTAAATTAGAGGTTAAAAAGACAAACAGCAGCCTTAACATTTACTACAACATTCATGAAATGTGATTTGACAGCCAAGAATGTTTTTGCTTCTACTGTATAAGGGAAGATTTATACTGTTTCTAGGAATCCATTCTGCTCATAGAAATGCACTGCTGGTTTGTGACTGGTTCACTTTATGGATGGAGGAATGGAGATCTGACTGTGACCCAGGCAGCCAGGTTTAGTTGTTGACCCCGATACTTGAGGAGCCAGGTAAGGAGGAGCAAGAGTGAAGGGACACAGCCCACTCCCTTCTCCTAGGGAACAGGGAGGAGAGCAGGTACTAAGGAAACACAGAGGGAAATGGGATTTCGCTAGTAGAGACTTTAGAAACCATTTCTGTCTGGAAGATGGAGCAGGGATTCTTGCTGGCAAAGTTTCCTTGCAGAATTTAGGAATAACTAGTGCATACATAGGTTCATAGGTTCATAGATTAGTACTAGGCTAACTGCCCTTGCGAGCCATTTTAAGCCTAGCCAATTATCCCCTGTGAGATTCAAACCCTGTACCTTGTGTTTGTAGCCCATTGCACATCTCTGTATTGGTCCGCAAGCTGAGCAACCACAGAGGAAATGTAGACCTAAACAGAATACTCTCAATCCAGCCCTAATGGCAGAATACTCTCAATCCAGCCCTAATGGCTTCCAAATGATGGCCCCCTCCTGTTCCTCCCAAACCTTAGTGATGGGTAATGAAATGGCTGATTCGTTGGGGTGAGGCTTGTAAATATGGATGGAAAACTCAAAATTCCTCATTAAATACTGCCTAAACTTAAAAAGTTGTAGTTTTATAAGTTTGCTTGAATGTCTGTCAAATTTCAAATGCCACCAATATGTAAATGAGCAGAACCAGTGATAAGTATGGTCAAAAATTAAAATATGTATGCAAAGAAGAGGCTCCAGCACCCATTGTTTGACATTTTATTTCTTTTACTTCCCCATTAATAAATGTAGTTGTCTTAAAAGAAAGCAAAAAGAAATCTTCTCAGCCATGACAGCCTCGTCATTTGCACAGTCTTCAAAGACAGCAGTAATAAAGACCATTTACTTGAAACGGGTTCAATGGAATATCAACATCACACAAAACATTGATATGTTGAAATGTTGTTGTAAAATCACTGATAAATGCATAAGCCATAAAAATAATGTAAAAGTTCCTTTTGTCATTGTTTTACAGCCCTAAACAGTCTATCAGTAGTATATGATGTACTAAGTAAACATTCTTTTAAAATGATGAATGCACATTTAAGATGAAAATGAATTCAGTAAAACATGTTGGCACATTTGTCTTACTTTTATAAGGAAGTATAGAAGCAGAATAAACAAAATAATGCGTACACTACACATTGATATAATATATCTTAAGTGCTTTACTCACCCACACAAATAATACTTATGTGACACAGACAGAGCAAGAACATTACTGACATGAGTTTCCAACATTACTTGTATGTTAACATGAAGTTGGAAAAAGAGTATGGGTCCACATGTCACACAAATGATTACCGAGTCAAGTTTCAGTTCAGTCAGCTTCACATATAATCTACTTTAAACAGAATCATTACAGTAAAACAAATAATTACCATAACATATGTTATGCATGGGTTAAGGTTTTATCACTCATAAGGCAGAATGCTGCACAAGGAATCCACAGACCTCTACACCTCAGGAAGAAGGGTGTTATCACAGCTGCAGCAGTCAAGAGAAAAGCTGGATGCTCCCACTGAAAGTAGATGATCAGTGAATTGTCCTTAAAAAAATGCAACCTATAGAACAAACTTGCTGTACATACTCAAACCTAGCAATAGTTAAACACCATCTCTTATAATGCAGTGCCATGAAGGCCTACTGATGTAGATGAATGGATACATTCTACCATGTTAATGTCAAAGGTGACAATCTATTACCGGCACTGACATAGCTAACCATTGCTGTGGATTTTCCTAGGTACAAAGCCATGCTGCATAACACAGACATTAACCTAAATACATTTCTGTTTTTTTGAGCAGCAAACATTTTGCAAATGTGCAGTATTTAAGGACGTTTTGTTAGTATCAAAATATTTACAATAACGCTGTTGTTGTACTGCCACACCGTATATTGCATGAATGGTAGTTTTCCCATTTATGTATGTGGTACCATGCTTGACATGTAAGTGTGGCTATGAGGGTGTCCAGTTTCAGATGGTCTCAATGGCTGTGCTGCAAGCTCTGTGATCATCAAACAAAGTTAGGACTAGAGCAGAGGATTCATTGAAATCGACTTTGGATGTTTGTGAATCTTATTACCTGGTTCTGGTATCAGAGGTATTAGTAATGTTTGCAGCGTTGTTGTCATGTTAGGTTCTATAGAGAGTATTCTGCCCCATTCTAATGTCTTACTGGGGGGATTCAGCTATTAGTATTTTGGTAGCTGGGTAGCACTGCAAGAGTCCAGAAGCTCTGCTATACTAATTCATTCCTTATGGAATCCAGCCAAGACTTACAACATATCGAATTTCCATAGAATGCTTGCACACATCTTCAAGTAATTTATGTAAATAAGGAATCTTTTATGTTTTATGGTGGGCCACAGACAAGTTCCCAATTTCAAACAAAAGTAAGTAGTCATTGATCTACAAATACAAATTTGAGGAAGACAAAGAAAAATTCAGGCATGTCATTTTTTAACAGCTCAGTTTGCATGGCTGTCTTGTGCCAACAACATTAAAGGGTTCGTATTTTCTAGATTATTACAGCTGTGGTAACAATTCTCCAAAATTTATTTTGTTGTTTAATTCTTTATTGGCCAGTATGTTTTACATTAGTATTGGCCAGCATGTTTTACATTAGTAATAGCTGTTCAGTAAATCCAGAGTTAATTTTTGTATGTTTCACATAAATCTTATTCACACTGAAAAGCAGAATGCACTAAATATGGAACATACCTGTCATAAGAATGTCAAGGTATTCTATGATTGGGGAAATTAATTCAGTATGCAAATAATAATGGATGGTTAGGGTGGTAGAAATGTATCACAGCACTACAGAGTTCCAGAAAACTGGAATTTCCAGTGGTAAAAGAATAAAGGTTAATCAAAGTCAAAGGATTCTGACATGGTTGCAGGGCTTAGCAAGATGGTTAAATACTTAACTGTAAATATTTGTAATAGTTGTACACTGATAAAATGATACAGGGTCTATCACAGAATGGAAATGGGAGAATTTATTTTTCATTGCGGGTACTCACAGTGCTATAAAAACTACTGATCGGCTGTTCAGACCTGTTGTCATACCTAAGCTTGTTGGGAGAGATGCAGTTTTGTTTTAGTTCTTTCTGAGTATTCTGGTATTTCCAATTGGTGAGAGTCATCAGGAAGGCTCATAAGGAAAATAGGATTAAGGGGTCTTCTTGTTATGTTAACATAAGGTGGAAAGATTACACAAATGGGTACATTTTGCTGGCATAACCTAAAACAAAGCTGCCAACAATTTACCCCTCCCATAAAAGTAATACTCATATTAACACCACAATAAAATCAGTTAACTGAAAACTTGGCTCCCTCTATAGAATTAAACCTTTCCTTAATCTCATAGCAAGAACTTCTATTGCCCAATGATGAATGCACATTTAAGATGAAAA
Source organism: Protopterus annectens (assembly GCF_019279795.1). Lineage (NCBI taxonomy): Eukaryota > Metazoa > Chordata > Ceratodontiformes > Protopteridae > Protopterus > Protopterus annectens. The sequence goes on from NC_056726.1 coordinate 731,147,744, forward strand.
TGAATTCAGTAAAACATGTTGGCACATTTGTCTTACTTGTATAAGGAAGTATAGAAGCAGGAACTTTTACATTATTTTTATGGCTTATGCATTTATCAGTGATTTTACAACAACATTTCAACATATTAATGCTTTGTGTGATGTTAATATTCCATTGAACCCGTTTCAAGTAAATGGTCTTTATTACTGCTGCATCCCCTATATATATTAATCTATCAAAAAGCAACCTCAACAAGCTGTCAATCGCCTGCAACAACATTGCCAGATTTGCTACAGGCTCTCCTGTTAGATCCCACCACTGCCAAAATCTGAAACAACTGGGTTGGCTGGGACTACAGAACCATATTCTACTTCACCAACTAACTATTACCCATAAAACCCTGTATCATCCAAGTAACACACCAATTCTCAAAAGTGTAATCTGCCATATAAAAATCTTACTAACCTACGCTCTGCAAACAAACTACTCATCTCTACTCAAAAATCTAACAATAAAGCAGGTGAATCCCTCTTCGCTAACACTGTAGGCAAAAGCTGCAACCTACTTCCTGGTGAACGTACATCTCTTTCTTCAACTTCACTATTTAAAAAGAAACTTAAATCATACCTTACAACTCACTAGCTATGTCCCTGTAGTAACCCCTGACTAATGTATCTCCCACTGTTAGTCTTGCCCAACATCTTTTTTTTTTTATTACATCTCTCTTTCTGCAACTTTACGTCCACTACCATTTAGTCTGACTTACTGTATCTAGGAGTAACTCAATTGGCCATCCTGCTGCCTTATCAACAACTTACTACCCTACAACTAATTCTTCCAATCCCATTTTTAACTACTTTGTTCTCTTATTCCTGCTCATCACTTTGCTTTGTGTGTCTACCACATACTTCGAAATCCTTCTCCCCCGTCTCATAGTACAAAAAAAATAAATAAATAAAAAATAAAAAAAATTAATATTTTTTTTGTTACCTTGGAACACATGTTATCATCTCATAAGATTCTTGTAATTAATGTTTAATGTACTGTTTGTGTAAGTCTTCTGTGTGGGGCTTTTCTCCCCGGGCCTCTACTGAAAATGGACATATATCCAGCTAGATTAGCCTGGTCAACAAATGTAAAATAAATAAATAAATAAAAATGAATGCAAGCAGAACTATAGAGTACAATAGAGTACACATGATGATATCAGTTTGCTCCCCATCATATAACCTCTTCGTGCAAGAAATCAGGACAAAGAAAAAATAACGGAGGACAGATTTTAAAGTTTTGCTCTTGTTAACTTAGAAAGTTGTTAGAAAACTAGGGTTTGCATTAGCATGCGATTTCTGAAGGATGTGAAGTATGAAACTCAAATGACTGTCGCTATTAAATGACTTTCAGGCTTCAATGATTTGCCAGAAAACCACACATTTGTGAAGAACAAAGCAAATATATGGCACACAAATTTGGATATTCTGCAAAATTCTAGATAGGTTTGAGTTATACGTCCCACCCTTAATGTAAGTGCTGTTAGCTGCAGAAGTAACTTTGTTGATAAAAGCAAGCAAGAAGTAAACATTAGACCTACTTTTAAGATGAAATTATCTGAACCGTGGCAATGTTCCAGAAACTGGCAGTATCGATAAAACCTGGTAGTTAGAACACATGTTGTGCCCAAAAGTCAGAGTTATTATTCTTAGAGTCAATAAAGCCATATGAAGTTTATAGTTTAGTAAAGATGGCCCATTTGGCAGTAAGGGCCTAAGTCAGCTAACCATTTGCTCCCCGAGTCTCTCAAGTAATCTATCCAAGGTAATGGACATATTTCTAAACTGTCCCTGATTTTGTGGGATGCTCCAAATTTTCTTTAAAATTATGTTTTGCCATTTAAAAAAATATGATACGTGTTATAACAATGGTTAAAAGTCATTAAATACTGCCAGACATTGCAAGTATGGATTCTTATTCTTTAGAAAGTGCATATTAATATCTATATTATTTTTTTTTCACCTTTCTAAGTGGATTGGGTTAACATGTTAAAAGGTGCAGATGGTTTTGGACCTTGCCTGATTACTGCTGGTATCATTCCTGATTCGCGACCGAAGAGTTTGAGAGCAAATCATAGTAGGATTGATATATCAACAGAGCAGGCATAGGAAGAACACCTATGAAGCTATGAAAAAGGCCTCCCTTGAGTAACAATTCAATAGGAGGTCTGAAACCACCCAGATTTAAATTTGGAGTGTGTCAGAATATACAAATCTACAGACTGAAAGAGAAAAACTGATTATCTAAAGGAGAACAAAGAGGAAGTAACACTGTATAATAGTAACTAAGAATGCTATTACTACTAATAATAGTAATAATAATAAGAAAAAAAGGGGGAAAACAGCAATAAAACTGTATTCAGAAGACACTCCAAACACTTCAGTTACTTTTATATAAAATAACTATCCCACTCCAGGCCACGGGGTTGCAACCAATTGAATGTGCCAGTGGTATTTTGCAATTAAGCCTACATTTTAAGGTTTGAGGGCTAAAAAAATAGGGAAATATTCCTCTTTTGGTTGTCATATGTCAAAGTGCTGGTATGAAACTACTCATATAGGAACACATTCAGTGTCAAGCTAAATAGTTCTGGGATTTCCCATAATAAAATGCAAAAATCATTTCAAAAAGGCAGCTGTTCTTCCACCCCCATGACATAGAGGGATAAAGTACTGACTATCATCCATATAGCCCACGTCTGGATGAACAGGGCATGGAAGAATTAGAGTGAGAGATCAGTGGTGTTTCACTCATTCAGGGAGCAGGGGCATAGTTCAACTCCTTGCACTATGACACCTACACATTGGAGGCGCACTGCCCGCAGCAGTATGCCCAGCATGCGCATACAGCAAAGTCTTGCACTGCTTATGATCAGGTTGACATGTGAGTTGAACTCAAGTGCCCTCTATGAGGCAGTTACGGTCAAGGTTGCAACACTGAATAAAAAGGTAATAGAGGGGACGGGACTTGATACCTAGCACGGAAATTATGGTGTTTACTCCTGGTTTTAATGTTTCTTGTCACAGAAGAATGACTGCCCATTCACAGAGCAATGAGCTGCTTGGGTCAGTTGAGTAAATGAGTGGGTTGGGCTTAATGATCAGTGGAGGTTGGGATAAAATAAAGAAGTCAGGTAAGGCATAGTTTGTACAACAAGCCTTTTGATCTAGGTTGTGTTGAAGGATGACGGAGTAATAAAAATAAAATGAGGCATATCTCCATGCCAAGCATATTTTGTAAAGAACAAAATTTGATTGATTACAAATTCTAATTTACAATAGGGCTTCCCTTGTTATGGTCTATCCTAGCAGTGGCTAGGAAAATAATAACTAGAAATTGGATTTCAGATACACCTCCTTCGTTCAATGAATTTAAAATGTTATGAATATAATGTGTCATATGGAAATAAGCACAATTAGAATGAGAACAACTAGAAAAACATCACATTTTATTGTATGGGATAATTTACAAAATTTGTTAAAAAAATTCTAATTTCAATAGCACAATATTTTAGTTTAATTAATTGATTTGATTGTAGTGGATGTCTTTGTAAATACTTTAGTTGTTTTGTTGAATATTATAATAATACCTATTTTTAATTATTTGTATAAAATTGTTATGATATTTCTCTTATATGTTAAAACAATAAACTTGTTTTGAAAAAAAAAAAGGAAGGCTCATAAGGAAAATAGGATTAAGGGGTCTTCTTGTTATGTTAACATGAGGTGGAAAGATTACACAAATGGGTACATTTTGCTGGCATAACCTAAAACAAAGCTGCCAACAATTTACCCCTCCCATAAAAGTAATACTCATATTAACACCACAATAAAATCAGTTAACCGAAAACTTGGCTCCCTCTATAGAATTAAACCTTTCCTTACTCTCATAGCAAGAACTTCTATTGCCCAATGATGAATGCACATTTAAGATGAAAATGAATTCAGTAAAACATGTTGGCACATTTGTCTTACTTGTATAAGGAAGTATAGAAGCAGGAACTTTTACATTATTTTTATGGCTTATGCATTTATCAGTGATTTTACAACAACATTTCAACATATTAATGTTTTGTGTGATGTTAATATTCCATTGAACCCGTTTCAAGTAAATGGTCTTTATTACTGCTGCATCCCCTATATATATTAATCTATCAAAAAGCAACCTCAACAAGCTGTCAATCGCCTACAACAACAATGCCAGATTTGCTACAGGCTCTCCTGTTAGATCCCACCACTGCCAAAATCTGAAACAACTGGGTTGGCTGGAACTACAGAACCATATTCTACTTCACCAACTAACTATTACCCATAAACCCTGTATCATCCAAGTAACACAACAATTCTCAAAAGTGTAATCTGCCATATAAAAATCTTACTAACCTACGCTCTGCAAACAAACTACTCATCTCTACTCAAAAATCTAACAATAAAGCAGGTGAATCCCTCTTCGCTAACACTGTAGGCAAAAGCTGCAACCTACTTCCTGGTGAACGTACATCTCTTTCTTCAACTTCACTATTTAAAAAGAAACTTAAATCATACCTTACAACTCACTAGCTATGTCCCTATAGTAACCCCTGACTAATGTATCTCCCACTGTTAGTCTTGCCCAACATCTTTTTTTTTATTACATCTCTCTTTCTGCAACTTTACGTCCACTACCATTTAATCTGACTTACTGTATCTAGGAGTAACTGAATTGGCCATCCTGCTGCCTTATCAACAACTTACTACCCTACAACTAATTCTTCCAATCCCATTTTTAACTACTTTGTTCTCTTATTCCTGCTCATCACTTTGCTTTGTGTGTCTACCACATACTTCTAAATCCTTCTCCCTCATCTCATAGTACAAAAAAAATAAATAAATAAAAAATAAAAAAAATTAATATTTTTTTGTTACCTTGGAACACATGTTATCATCTCACAAGATTCTTGTAATTAATGTTTAATGTACTGTTTGTGTAAGTCTTCTGTGTGGAGCTTTTCTCCCTGGGCCTCTACTGAAAGTGGACATATATCCAGCTAGATTAGCCTGGTCAACAAATGTAAAATAAATAAATAAAAATGAATGCAAGCAGAACTATAGAGTACAATAGAGTACACATGATGATATCAGTTTGCTCCCCATCATATAACCTCTTCGTGCAAAAAATCAGGACAAAGAAAAAATAACGGAGGACAGATTTTAAAGTTTTGCTCTTGTTAACTTAGAAAGTTGTTAGAAAACTAGGGTTTGCATTAGCATGCAATTTCTGAAGGATGTGAAGTATGAAACTCAAATGACTGTCGTTATTAAATGACTTTCAGGCTTCAATGATTTGCCAGAAAACCACACATTTGTGAAGAACAAAGCAAATATATGGCACAGAAATTTGGATATTCTGCAAAATTCTAGAAAGGTTTGAGTTATACGTCCCACCCTTAATGTAAGTGCTGTTAGCTGCAGAAGTAACTTTGTTGATAAAAGCAAGCAAGAAGTAAACATTAGACCTACTTTTAAGATGAAATGATCTGAACCGTGGCAATGTTCCAGAAACTGGCAGTATCGATAAAACCTGGTAGTTAGAACACATGTTGTGCCCAAAAGTCAGAGTTATTATTCTTAGAGTCAATAAAGCCATATGAAGTTTATAGTTTAGTAAAGATGGCCCATTTGGCAGTAAGGGCCTAAGTCAGCTAACCATTTTCTCCCCAAGTCTCTCAAGTAATCTATCCAAGGTAATGGACATATTTCTAAACTGTCCCTGATTTTGTGGGATGCTCCAAATTTTCTTTAAAATTATGTTTTGCCATTTAAAAAAATATGATACGTGTTATAACAACGGTTAAAAGTCATTAAATACTGCCAGACATTGCAAGTATGGATTTCTTATTCTTTAGAAAGTGCATATTAATATCTATATTATTTTTTTTCACCTTTCTAAGTGGATTGGGTTAACATGTTAAAAGGTGCAGATGGTTTTGGACCTTGCCTGATTACTGCTGGTATCATTCCTGATTTGCGACCGAAGAGTTTGAGAGCAAATCATAGTGGGATTGATATATCAACAGAGCAGGCATAGGAAGAACACCTATGAAGCTATGAAAAAGGCCTCCCTTGAGTAACAATTCAATAGGAGGTCTGAAACCACTCAGATTTAAATTTGGAGTGTGTCAGAATATACAAATCTACAGACTGAAAGAGAAAAACTGATTATCTAAAGGAGAACAAAGAGGAAGTAACACTGTATAATAGTAACTAAGAATGCTATTACTACTAATAATAGTAATAATAATAAGAAAAAAAGGGGGGAAACAGCAATAAAACTGTATTCAGAAGACACTCCAAACACTTCAGTTACTTTTATATAAAATAACTATCCCACTCCAGGCCACGGGGTTGCAACCAATTGAATGTGCCAGTGGTATTTTGCAATTAAGCCTACATTTTAAGGTTTGAGGGCTAAAAAAATAGGGGAATATTCCTCTTTTGGTTGTCATATGTCAAAGTGCTGGTATGAAACTACTCATATAGGAACACATTCAGTGTCAAGCTGAATAGTTCTGGGATTTCCCATAATAAAATGCAAAAATCACTTCAAAAAGGCAGCTGTTCTTCCACCCCCATGACATAGAGGGATAAAGTATTGACTATCATCCATATAGCCCACGTCTGGATGAACAGGGCATGGAAGAATTAGAGTGAGAGATCAGTGGTGTTTCACTCATTCAGGGAGCAGGGGCATAGTTCAACTCCTTGCACTATGACACCTACACATTGGAGGCGCACTGCACGCAGCAGTATGCCCAGCATGCACATACAGCAAAGTCTTGCACTGCTTATGATCAGGTTGACATGTGAGTTGAACTCAAGTGCCCTATATGAGGCAGTTACGGTCAAGGTTGCAACACTGAATAAAAAGGTAATAGAGGGGACGGGACTTGATACCTAGCACGGAAATGATGGTGTTTACTCCTGGTTTTAATGTTTCTTGTCACAGAAGAATGACTGCCCATTCACAGAGCAATGAGCTGCTTGGGTCAGTTGAGTAAATGAGTGGGTTGGGCTTAATGATCAGTGGAGGTTGGGATAAAATAAAGAAGTCAGGTAAGGCATAGTTTGTACAACAGGGCCTTTGGATCTGGGTTGTGTTGAAGGATGACGGAGTAATAAAAATAAAATGAGGCATATCTCCATGCCAAGCATATTTTGTGAAGCCAGACTGGAGAAAGGTGAACCAGGACTGACCATTTTCTTTTACCAACGTATGAATATGGCAGACTAATTGAGGGAGTACTGCAACTCATATCTCAGTACATGCTCTCTCTTTATCATTCATTAACTCCTTCACGTACTGCATAAGAATGGTTAGACTAAAGTTAAAGCTTCAGGCCTAGGACATAGAAACTGCAAGCTTCTTTAAAAGGATGAATAACAAAGCCTGACACCTAATTCTGTTTGATGGCAAGTTTCACAAATTAGCAAATTAACACATTATCTGTTTGGTTTTTTCTTGGCAGAGGAGTACACATAAGTTTATCTTTGCATATGCACAAGTCTGTGCTGTTGCACATTCAAAGACTGATGCATGTGTATCTGTGAGTGTCTATGTGTATGTGTACATGCATGCTTGTGGTGGTATGTGCATGTGCTATTGATACAGTAAGGACAGTTTCTGTTTTTTATAGTAAAAACAAAATACAATGCTGATGAAAATGCAACCACTTCCATAAAGTTTGTTTCAGCTAAGAATCCTATAATAAATCATACTGTTTTTGCTTCTAAGTCCAATAGCATCTGTGAAGCCAAAATGTCATTGGGTGCAATCAGATCACATGACCATAATCACCTGTCTTCCTCCTAAATATTATGTAATCCCCTACAGTAAGACTTTTCTTCTCTGTAAGTCTCAGCTCCTCCTGGAGATGACTACTTATAACCTTCTTTATCATATGCTTCCATTCCCTTACAAAATTTTTAGTTCTATAATTCCACAGTTTTATCTGTTTCCTCACCTTTTATTTCTACTACTTGATTCTGTGAGTATGTATTTTATCTTATTTTTATGTCAATGTTTACTACCTTTGCATAATTGTATATCACTGTGTTTTGAATTACCTTGGATCTTTTTCCACTCTTTATCAGTCATGTTAATGCATGTTAATTATGTTTGTTTCATAGAATGCTTATTTTAAAATGTGAAAAAATATTATATGCACCTGAATTTTTTTGTCTTGTTCTCTGTACCCCAAGGCTGACAATGGAATTGGTCATCCTAGTAATTAAACAATTTTGTCCAAATCACAACATCTCTGAGCTAATAATACCTCTTCCCCACCTCAGTTTGAACATTTTTGCCCTGGAATTCCCTCATACTGAGTTCTGAGTTATTATAATTAAAATTATTTACTAGCATATTATGAACCTGATGGGATGCACATCCATTCAGCAGAATGTAGATTGTAGCCTTCTAATGAACTGTATATTCCAAACAAGTTTAGAAGTTTGGATTTCATTATAAACAATACCCAATGTCATAGTTACTTTCTCTGTTGCATTGTGCTAAAATTGTAATACTTTAGCTCCTTACTGACCAATGTTTTGCTGCTGTGCTCTGATTTATAATACTTAATCCTCAATGGCATGACCACCATGTTATACTACGGGGTGAGTCGCCATCGAAGACATAAAAGCATCAGCCTCATAGAGGAGCCTGAAGTGACCCAGACAGGTAATGGGATTCCTTTAGATTGTGTTGAGGAGGATAATTTGCAGGACCAACCAGAGGATGTGCACTTAGAGGGTTTTATAGATAACTTGTCTCAAAAAGGTAATGCTAGGTAACTGGTTGTTTGATTTGTTTACTGAAAAGGGAATGAATAATTCTTTTTTTGGTGCTGGTGATGATGTCAGAGAAACAGCAGGACCTAGCATTTTGTCTTTTCCTCAGGTCTGTATGTCTGGTTAACAACCTAATTTAATTGACATTCAAGTGAAAGTTGGTAACAGTGAGGGAGGGAGTGTTACGCCATTTTTAAGTTGTGGTACCCAAGGAACTTCAGTTATGTCTCATATCCCCTTCTATATTACAGCAAAAATTTGTATTTTTGACATGGCCAATGCTGTTGGAATACAATATGATTTAGAAGCAGAAGGACGAAGGGCAAATTATTTAGTTACAGCTTTAGCCATCTTAGAGAAAAGTCTGTTGGGTAAATAATTGGGATAATTTGGTTGTGGGCTTCATTTACTTCATGGCAGTAATTCTTGTAAAAAGACCTAAACCAGGCCTTACCACTTTGGATGCACTTCCTGACTCGGGGTAAGGCTGAGCATGAAGAAGTATGACCAAGAGTTTCAGATGTTAAAAGCAGTCAACAAGCCATTAAGATGGGAAGAATGTCAGGTAGATACTTGTTGGAAGTCATGACTGATAAGCCCAAACTATCTTGTCTCATCCATTTTAACATACATAACGTTAAGTTAAAGGTTCACCGAGCCTTCAGTATTGGCATATATGTTTAGCCCTTCTGCTGTTCCACCCACATTTGCTCACAGTGTGAAAATGGACATCCTTTTGCAAAATGCAGGGGTAAATATTTAATAGGTGGCCTTCTGGGAAGAAGAAGTCTTACTTTCCCTCAGAGCAACAGAACAGAGGTAGAATTTGGGCAAATGACTGGTGCCAGAAACATGGCCTCAAGCTGAATACCAAAAAATACAACATCATCCCCTTTGGAGAGAGTGATGTCCCCACAAATTATCACATTAATAACAACGTCCTAAGCTCTCAGTCAGTTGTGAGGGATTCAGGTACCCAGGTTGACAGCAACATGGATTTTGACCACCATGTTGCTTCCATTGTGTGGAAAGCCTTCTACATGACCCACCTCATAAGTAAGGGTATCTCATCCAGGGACAAGGAGGTCATAACTTCCCTGTATTCTTCCCTTATAAGGCTCATTATCAAGCACAATGCCCCTTTCGGCATGTACCTTGCAAAGCCCATGCAGCAGCTGGAGAGACCACAGAGGTTCCTCACCAGGAGAATCCAGGGCCTCAAACATCTACCATACACAGATAGGCTAAAAGCCCTATCTCTGTACTCAGTTTCATACAGACTCCTCAGAGGTGACCTCTGTCTGGCATACAAGGCCTTCACAGACCCCACCTTGATGGGACTGCTGCACATCCACAAGTCAAGCTCCACTCGAGTAACCTGCATGCGTGGCCTCAACCTGGTCTGTGACATCAACAAGACTTGTTGGTGGAACAGATTTGTGTCCCAGAGACTCACCCATCTATGGAATAGACTCCCTCTCCACATCAAGCAAAGTACCTCTTTACCCCTTTTATAGCACAACCTGGATAACTGGATGGGAAACAAAAACTATACCCCAGGGATTCCATCCATGTCTCTGCTGGACAGGGGCATCAGGTGCTGATTTGTCTAAACATGGGCTAAACTCTTGGCTAGGCTTATAAGGACCTCAGGGCCAATAACCTAGTTACCTTCCTGTGATCCTATGAATTTCCTATCATGGATTTTGTAGTGTCACAATCTCACAGTCGCCCATTACAGTAAGTACACTGGTTACAGTGTGAAAAGATTATCCTGATGTTCAAAATGTTCAGGACTTGTTGCAGGACTTTGCTTTGAGTTTCCTTGTTACATTTAATAATGCCTGTGATGAGAAATCCTGCAGGAATGTATGTTTATTAGGTGAAAAGGAGGATGTAGAAAGGAATTTACTTAGCATGGAAGTATCTGCATAGTGAATAGTAGTTATCCCCTTTTTAGAGGTCCCTGATTTGACTCTTTTAAGATTTCCTCTTTGCGTTCAGTCCCCAAAACAAAAGGAGAGTACAAATTGATCCATCATCTCTCTTTTCCCTATGGGTCTTTAGTTAATGATAGAATAGTAACAAGAGGTTCCATTTCAGTATCCATCATTCAATAATGCAATTTGGATCATTAGAAAGTTCAATAACCCATTGATGGAGAATCTAGACATTGAGGATGCCTTCTGTCTGTTTCCAGTTTGTCATAATGATTAGTTGTTGCAGGCATACAATTTGAAAAACAATTTTAGTTGACATGCCCATGTCCATGGGCTAGGTGTTGGCATGCACCACCTTCACCAACTTTTAAAGGAGCCCTGTAATGGTCCAGTCAACAGTCATCTCTGCAGCATTCAGCAGTGCATTGAATCAATACCTTCCTGAGTACTGGGAGTTGTCCTTGGGATGTGAAAAAGGGCATGGAGTGGTTGACTGAGCTATGGCAAGAGCTTGGGGAATCCCTCGCTGATGACAAGATTGAAAGTTTACATCATATGTTATTCTTTCTGGGGCTTGAAACTAATGCATTTTCTTTGGATTTCAAATTGCTATAAGCTAAGTTTGACCAGCTGCAAGAGGTCCTCAGCATATGGTTAACTACCAGCAAACTTAGGATAACAGATGTCATGGAGCTTTCGGGAATTCTTCATTTTTCTGGTAGGACAGGGTCACTAGCAATTACTTTCATCAGGTCTCTATCTGATTTGTCAAAAAAAGGGGTGTTTGCCAAAAGCACCACAGAGTGACAGTTAAAAGACAGGTAAAGAAAGACATGCATTTATGACATCTCCTTCTTTTGGATTACACTGGATGTCAAAAGGCAGGTAAAGACAGACATGCATTTATGACATCTCCTTCTTTTGGATTACACTAGACATTCTTTATGGCAGGATTAAGAGGCATCATCAGAGGCACTTCATTTGTCCAAAGATCCAGCTGTGAGACATGGCATGATGAGGGGCCTGTTATGAAGTTCAGTGCTTCTTTGCATGGTGGCTGCCCTCTTGGCCCACAGGGGGAAAGCATGACATTAGTTCTTGGAACTAATGCTCAGTTTCAGTGGTTTGGCAGGACCATGTTTTTAACAGACAGGATATATTTTCACTCTGATAATTAGGCAGTAGTTGAGGAACTAGTGAAAAGGGCATCAGTATAAAAGGTGTACAGTCCTTGCTGAATTTACTAGTTTTGCATAATATTAAAATTTTTTTATCATTTTCTTTTAAGTATGTCTCAGGTACCAGTAACATCTTCACTGGCAGTCGTTTTTGCCTACAGATATTCAGATTTCATTGACTATCTCCACATGCTCAATAAAACACCATTTCCTTCCTGCCAGAACTTTTGATGATTAAAGAAGAGTGACACAACTGCTGTTGTGCAAATCCTTGGCAGCTTGGACCAAGAAAGCCTAAAGGGCAGCACTATGGTCCTGTTGGATCTTTTACAGAAGTCTAGTACTCGATGATAGGAACTGGTCTGTTCATCTTTTCATTTACTATACAGTGCCTAGACATATTTTGATTGAAGCAGTGAAAAGTCGAAAAATTCATTTATTTGCTTTCAGTTTTTTTTGGCAAAACTGTCAGGCTTGCCTAACTATTAGGGCTTTGTCCCTACTGAATGGCACACTGCTACAGTCATCCCTCTCCATAAAGAGGGAGCAACTACAGATCCTGGGAATTATCACCCCATTAGCCTGACGAGTCTGATATGTAAGGCTATAGAATGCATCATCATGGACCTAATTAACAAGGATATAGGAAATCTCCAAACTCTAGATCCCACGCAATTTGGTTTTGTGAAAAGTAGATCATGCCTGCTCAACCTGGTTGACTCCTTTGTGTCAGTCACCAGAGCTGTAGATGAGGGCAAGGTAGTTCATGCAGCCTACTTAGATCTGGCCAAAGCCTTTGATACCATTCCCCACTTAGGAATTATTGATATACTTACCAAACTAGGCATCAACCCCTGTATCACTAGGTGGGTTGCAAATTGGCTCACAGATAGAACCCACAGTGTAAAAGTAGCGGACTCCAAATCAGACTGCCAACTAGTCATGAGTGGAGTCCCACAGGGATCAATCCTGAGTTCTCTACTGTTTAGCATCTACTTCTAGGAAGTCCAGGCAAACACGCAGGGACTCTGTATGACCAAGTTCACAGACGACTGCAAGCTGGGAGCCATTATTAACTCCACAAATGATGTAGAATTTCTACAGAAAGGACACTGTAGCAGGCTTCAAACCTTTTGTATAGTCCAGGATATATAAAGTAACTGTTGAAATGTCACAGCACAACAATTCCACAAGAGGTTCAGGCTCCAAACCTTTTTTAATAGTCCAGGATATATGAAAAAACTGTTAAAATGCCACAGCACAAACAATTTCACAAGAAGTTAAATGCTTTCACTTAGGTCTATCCCAAGCTTCATCAGAACATGGAATAAAATCAATCAGCTGCTTTTAAACAAATTCAAAAATTGTCAGCCAATAATAACATCCCATGCTTAATTAATTAAATAAATCCATTCCCCTGCATTATTTGACAATATTTCCCTTTTCTGGAAGGGGACAGAAACCCAGTTAAATCAATTTTTGGAATACATTGGGATTACAACTTCCCTTTTGAAATTTACTTGGCACACTTCACAAGAATTCATTAATTATTTAGATGAGACCACATATAGGATTAGGGAAGAGAATAAATTCCATTCCAAGATTTTCCGAAAACCCACGCACTTGAACTCCTATTTACATTTTGAGAGTGAGCACCTCTATAATCAAATGAAGGGTATTATTAAGGGGCAGTTAATTAAGGTGTCAAGGATGTGCAGTGAGGATTGGGTTTTCTTAGAGGAAATGAAGGTGATGAAGGGGTTCTTCTCAGAGAGAGTGTACCCCGAGAATTTGAGTAATCAATTGATGAAAGAAGTGAACCATGGAAGGAAAGGAAAATATGACCCAATTCTGGGGAAATCTTTACCACAAAGTAATCATAATATGGACAATAAAGGGCTGAATTATGAAATGGCATTTATATACACACACATTTTATTCCAGTGAAATTGAGAACATCATTAGGAAGCACTGGAAAGTTTTGGTTATAGATAGCAAAACCAGCAAAATTATTCCATCAGTACCGACATTTATTAAAAAGAGAGATATGAATTTAAAGGAAATGTTGGAAAACCTTGGTAGTGATAAAAGACTCTACAAGAAAGAGGGAACATATAAGTGTGGTTTTTGTCAACAATGTAGTAAATTTCTAGAGCAGGAAAGTTTTAGTATCCCATCCAGAAAATTTAAAATGAAATTTAAGGAGCATTTTAATTGCAGTAGCAAAGGGGTTGTGTACATCAGCGTCTGTCAGACATGCCTTAGCTTTTATTTAGGCAAGACAGAGAGACCATTGAAAAGAATAATATATGAACACTTGCAAGAGATCTTCCAGAAAAAAGATATAAATGTCTTATTTAGACACAAGAAAGACTGTAAGAATTGTATTTTCAAGTTCTCTATACTTGAATAAGTGAAACCAGATATAAAGGGTGGGTTGTGGGAAGCCCTTTTAGAATACAAAGAACTATATTGGCAGCTTAGGCTGGATTCAACTAAAAAACAGGGACTGAATGATTATGTTAGTATTAACAGTGTCCTTAAATTAAGGGCAGCTAAACTTTAGAAAAGGAAAGAGTATATGCATTCATTTTGTTTTTTATTGTTTTAAAACAAGGATCCATGACAGCATGTATTTTATTATGACACCTAGAATATGTGTATTTATTTTGGTTGCTACTGTTTTAACATAATGGTTTACTACAGCATATATTTTACTGTGGCTTTAAATAATGCAGGGGAATGGATTTATTTAATTAATTAAGCATGGGATGTTATTATTGGCTTACAATTTTTGAATTTGTTTAAAAGTGGCTGACTGACTTTATTCCATGTTCTGATGAAGCTTGGGATATACCTAAGTGAAAGTGCTTAACTTCTTGTGAAATTGTTTGTGCTGTGGCATTTTAACAGTTTTTTCATATATCCTGGACTATTAAAAAAGGTTTGGAGTCTGAACTTCTTGTGGAATTGTTGTGTTGTGACAGTTCAACAGTTACTTCATATATCCTGGACTATACAAACGTTTTGGAGCCTGCTACGCTGTTTTTTTGTTTCAACAGTTTACCTTTTGATGCTTTTTTCTGCATCCTACAGAATGGCTTCACTGAGACCAATGACTGGTGTCGAAACTATGGCCTTAAGCTTAATGCCAAAAAATGCGTCATCATCCCTTTAGGAAAAATTCAGTTCCCACTAATTATCACATCGATGGAAGCCCACTGAACACTGAAGGTGTTTTAAGAGATCTGTGGACACAGGTTGACAGCAACGTCTCCTTTGACCACCACATTGCTACTATGGTCAGAAAGTCCTTTTATGTGGCACATCTCATTAGCAAGGGTTTTGCATCCAAGGAGAAAGAGGTCATCATCTCTCTCTATTCTTTCCTCATTAGGCGAATCATTGAGTATAATGCTCCATTTGGCATGTACCTCACTGGACACAAGCAACAGCTGGAAAAGCCACAAAACTACCTCATGAAGAGGATCCTAGGCCTAAAACACATGTCCTATACAGACAGACTCAAAAACTCCAGCTATTCTTTGTCTCATATCGTCTACTAAGAGGTGATCTCTACTTGACTTACAAAGTCATGTCTGACCCAGCTCTGATGGAAATGCTACATCTAAAGAAATCCCAATCCCTCCACATCACATGCACCAGAGACCTTAACCTCATTACCACAATCAACAGAACATGCTGGAGGGACAAAGTCATAACCTAGAGACCACCCATGCTCTAAAACAGACTTCGCATACATGTCAAGCAGACCACCTCACTGGCGTCTTCAAGAGAAATCTTGATGAGTGGATGGGAAATAGGAAGTTCATCCTGGTGAGCACTCTAGTGGCTCTACTTGATAGAGACACCGGGAACTAACATTAGGTGCACGATGCCAGGGCACTTCTATGGGCTAGTCTTGTAAAGGCTCCACGGCCACTAGACTAGTAACACCTACGAACCTATGAACCTATGGATCACTGCCATGTTATTAAAAACATCTATATTAGAACACAGAACATTCAAAATTTCGAGTGCTCTAATATTGAACCCTATGAATCGAAAATTGAAAACAACGAACATTCAGAACAGCAAATTTTTTCCTAGGGAAAAAATTTGCTGTTCCAAAACACATACACACAACACAAGCACACCAAACAAACAGCAATCCACACACATACACCTAAACTCTTACATCTAACCCTACACTAAACTATACATACACCACTAACTATCCACTTACCTTAACCCAAACCCTAACCCTAAGGTCCGTCATTATCACACAGTCACCTCACCCATGCCCTAACCCTAACTCACATACCCCGCCCTAACCCTTACGTCCACATAATCACACATTTACCTGACTAGCGCCCTAACCCTAACTCACCTAACCCACCCTAACCCTCACATCCACACAATTGCACTCTTACCTGAACCCGACCCGTAACTTTCCACCACAGCACTGAAAATACTGAAGCAACAGAAAAGGACAAGCAAATACTTTCCCTAGGAAAAAATTTGGTTTTCTGTTTCTTAGATATTTTCAGCGTTCACTGAAAACAGGTCGATATTAGAACACTTGCAATTTTGAACATTCGGTGTTCTAATATAGACCCTATTAAAAGGCTGGGAAAGGGTTAATAGCTAAGTAAAGGACACTTGGCAGTCCATTGGAGGAACTTGTTATAAGCTATTGTGAAAGGAGTCAGTTCTGTGGTCAGCGATTATCCCACTCTGCAGTATGGACTACCTTACTAGTCTAGCTTTATGATGGTAATTTTGTGTTAGTGAACTCTTGATTTTTTACATTTGAGAAATGTGACTACAGTACATTATTTATTTATTTTTAGTTTGGATTGCCAGATCTAAAACCAAGCCATGATGTTTGGGCAATCAGGATATTTTGAAAAGAGCTTTCTTCCATTACACTCTCTAGTCCAACATGGTGTGGACCCTTTGTAAATTCTTCCACTGCAATTCCTTTGATAATATAGTATTTACGCTTCCCCTCATTTTGATTGTGACTTCAAGAGATTTAGACTTTTTGTTACAGAAAGCATTGGCTGCACAAAATTTGCCATCCAGTGGTTACACTTCTCATTCATTTTGGATATGGAAGGCCTTGGATTGTATCCAGGGAAGCTCAGTTAATGGAAGTAATATGCAGGATAGGCTGATGGACCTGTTGAGCATTTTAACCTACATTAGATAAATATTCCTAAGCATATATGGTGGGCTTCCTTCTAAAGTATGTTGATTTTAGTTGTACAGATTTCAGGCATACTCTAATTTTTGGCCATACTTTCAATGCATGAGAAACAAAGAGAGCAGTAGTCTTATGGAATGGTGTAAATCGGGGTCTCAACCTACCTGGTGGGAAGTAATATAGATGGGTTTTTCAAAAATGCTGTGGAAACAGCTCTTATTAACCTTGAATTTTCTCATATATCAGGTTAGCCAGCCACAAATTATTTATTCTTCTTCACCTAGGCAGAAATAAATTGGATTGATTCCATGGCATTATTTGTTATCCAGGATTTTCAGAGAACTAATTGCAGTACAATTGCGGTTTCCTCATTTTATGTTAATTTGGTCATCTATAGCTCCAAGTTTGACATGGGGCAGAGCTGTAAGCCCAACAGCTTTAGAGTCAACTTGGAAATGTATAGATCACATGGTGGCCATGGCAGCCCTTTGTTTGGGTTTTTCCATAACTGAACATTGGGAATTTTTTGACAGATATCCAGTGTGGCTTTCTTCAGATGGTGTTTACATCTGAGACATTAGGTTTGATTTGTTTAATTTGAATTTGTCTTCTGTTTTGACTTGATACCTGTCAACCAGTCTTTGATTTAGAGTTTATGAAATAAATATAATAACAGAAATAAAATAAATAAATGAACAGACAAATAAATAAAAGTTGAGTAACACCGTATGGAATTAACAAGCTAAATGAGTATGTCTAGTAGGTTCAGAATTTATGATTTCATGCATTTCAGCTTTATCTAGTTGTTTGATGTAGTATTTGGGACCATCTATGTTTGCGTTCATCAATATTTGTATTGTTCCTTTTGAAGTTCCAGGTTTTACCACTTTAAGTGCCTTACGGCTAGGCTGTGTTTCTTCTTTTGGTTATAATGGTTTATAGAGTATGGTCAGGAAAGATGGGGTATAAGCTGCATGTCTCACACTGTGGTGGTTTCCTGTTGTGCAGTCACCCCCCTTTCCTTTTCCACTTCCTTTCCTGGGCAGGGTTTTATGTGTTCACAATGGTATGAAAATGGTATACAATGCTGCAATGGTGGAATTATCACACCTGGTGAGAAGTTACTGTGGTATACCACTTTGCTTGTGTACTGGGCAAGCTGACTGGTGGGGGTTGTCTGTCACTCTCCTGGGTAAGGGGCTATACAACATACTAAGGCCTCAGAGGTTGGTTAATTACTGTTTTGAATGAGATAATCTGTTATTATTAGCTTGATGTTTCATATATTTTCAAATCTATTATTGTATGCAAATTAACAAGTCCTTTTAGGTTCATTGTGTTTTTGTCAGGAATGGACTTGGGGAACAAATTTTATTCACTTGTAGATGTGTTAATCCCAGAGACGACTCTCAGTATTAAGGGATATGCTGCCCTTAGCCAGTTAATAGGAGTATTTAATGCAGTAATGGTGGCCCTGAGCTGTCAAACTAGCATAGTGGTTGGTGATTCTCCCCCTGTTTCTTTTGGGGTGGGCTCTGTGCTGCCTTTCCCCTTTTATTTTCCCCTTCCTTTTCTGGGGCAGCTTGACAATGTTTATCATAGGGTGTGTGAGTGTTCTACAATGCTGTGATGGTAGAATTCTTATACTTGCCCAAGAGGGTGCTGTGGGTATACCTCTTAGCCTTGGGCTAGAGGCTAGCCAAGCCAACCAGTAGGGACAGTCTCTCACACTATCCGCTAAGGGTATATCCACATTACTGAGGCCTCAAAGTGTTGTTTTTCACTATTTAGAATGAGATTACCTGCTGTTACTGGCTTGATAGTTCAGCCAATTTCAAATGTATTATGATATGTACATTATCTGGTCAGACTGGCCTTCCAGCTTCTTGTTCTTTTTATTGGTAGTGGATTTCTGAGATAAACAATTTCAAATCCTGGGCAAAGATTATCTGAACGTCCCAAAACCAGAATTGCCACAAACACACAGAATTACGGTTCTAGTTTCTGGAACTGCAGTAATTGATAGTAGACTGCAATGACTGTGTATATTACACATAATGCATCGAATAGATTGTCAAATGAACAAATCTCCTGTCAGCTGATGCCAGACTGAAGCAGGTCTAACAAAATCAGGACACCCACCACCCTAACAGCTCAGCCACTGGTGGCATACATTAAAAATTTTAAAAGGTCAGCCTACTACCAAACAGTTCTTTCACATTAATCTAGCATAGTCTTGGTGACAAAGAGGATACCTGCCTTATACAAGATCAGAGATTAAAGTTACACTGCTACCAATTGACCTAATGGTATAGGTACACGACACCTGCACAAGGTTAGCTATCACAAGTAAAGAAACCATTGGTGTCAGAATTCTTGTATGCAGACTCCTTAAAGTGTCCAGGTAAACTCTTTCAGAATCCAGATATTAAATATAAATTGTTATCGTTTTACTGGTGATCATGGTAAATCCTTTTAAATGAATGAATGAATAAACAAATAAATAAGTTAAAATAAACAAATGGATAAATCCATGTATAAAATAACAGGAAGAGCCGACTATTATAAATCGCCTGTATTTCTGAAGGATGCATGTGAATGAGACAGGGATTCTTTTTTATCTGGGATATTTAAATCTAATCAATTAACAATATTCAAGTGATTCTTAACACAAAGAGATTAACAAGATGGATTGAACTGAGAGACAGATTGGCAGACCTACATTCAGTGGTTGAAATGATAGGACAGTTCTACAAACTCACATTTTATTACATTTGATAATGGTTGCAAGGGACAGAAAAGGAAATGCCTGCATAAAATAATAAATTTTAATGTTACTCCACTATAGTAGATTTATAGGAATGGACATGTTCCTGGCTCACTGCAAAATTTTTAATGTTCTTTAGTTCATGGGAATAACACATCTGAAACTAATTCCAGCACTGAATATTACAACATAATTGATAAAATGGTGACAGCAGTATAAGCAATCAAAACTGAAACAAGAAAAACAGAATAAGAAATAAATGCCAAGAAAGAGAGAGACAGTGAACGAGGGGAAATAGATCACTAATACAGAACTACAGTTGGTGTTTCATCGTAATGTCATGACTAAGGAAATATACAATCATCAGAAAGAAAAGATGTACCTCCTAACCAAAGCAATCAAAATACTGAAAATTGTTAGCATTATAAAAATAGCCAGTAAAAATACACTGATCTGTCAAAG
This sequence comes from Protopterus annectens, assembly GCF_019279795.1. Lineage (NCBI taxonomy): Eukaryota > Metazoa > Chordata > Ceratodontiformes > Protopteridae > Protopterus > Protopterus annectens. The sequence goes on from NC_056726.1 coordinate 731,168,153, forward strand.
GAACATCAACTGATCTGCATTTTAATGCATAAAATTATGCAGTTCATTTGCAGATGTTTAAGGGAAGATTGCATAATATTGTTTAAAAATCCAGCCAGTAGATTTCCAAACGAAAGCTACAACTATCTGGAAATAAGAAGGGAAAACAAGAAGAATATCTGGAGGTAGAAAAGCTTGAACCAACTTATTATCTTTTACTCTAATACCCTTAACATTTTCCCATTCACTGACCAGATTCCACAATTCCAAAACACTAAAATCTTGATCTCCTTCCAAGAAATTCAGTAGATCCAAAAAACTTTGTATCATAGTTCTTTACATTCCACCAGGAAACAACATACCAGTACTAGTGGAAATTTTATCCTGGATCACCTGTACTATGAAAAATGAAACAATTATCCTAGGCGATATGAACATCAGCTGGTCTAATATTTCCCCTAAAACAACTTCCTCCCCCATAAACCTGTTTCAGTATACACAACTGATAACATCCGCTACAAGATACACTAATAGGACTTCTTCTTTGACAAAGAAGGAAAATCAATGTTGTGGAAAAAAGCAGAACCAATAAAGGATCCATCCTAGACTGGAGACTGGATCTGAGTTTCAGACCCTTCTAAGATCGTATCAGCCAGTACTCTTCTATTAGTGATAACCTTCCAGGCTTCATTATACACTCCTGTCCACAGAACCCAAAAAACATAACATAAGACTAGTCAGAATTTATTTAAATTCAACCCCCACACATTCAATAGTACCCTAAAAAGTATCAACTGGAACTTCCTCAAAACCCTTTCCCTAGACGACACTTTGGTGTACTTTAATAGCACTTTTTTTGAAAATAGTAGATGGCCTTGCCCCAATTAGAACTAAAAGAACAAGGACTAATCATGCACCCTAGCTAACCAAATCCACTAAAGATAATATGTCAGCCAGGGACAAAACATGGAAGTCATGCCATAAACATCAGAATAACTTCCATCTACTAAAGTAGAAAGAGCTTAGCGACCAAACAAAAAAATTCACATTAAAAGAAAAAAAGAATATTACTGGAATCTCCAAAATAATCAGAAAAATAATCCTAAATTATTCTGGCCCTTCATTAATAATCTTCTAAACCCTAGAACTAAGTGTAATCCATGTCCCTGCCCCGATAAAACTCCTGACCAAATTGCTAACATCTTTAACTCTTATTTTGTAGACACTATTATCAAACTTATGGCCAGTTTTTCTCTACCCCTTCCAAATAATAATCTCCCTAACAACATCTACCTTACTCATTACACTCAGCTTCATCTCCCTCCTTCTACTACAAATATGTTAAGCAACCCCTCACCAAGCATCCAGTCCCCTCCAGCCAACCACAGTAACCTTGAACAACCTACTTCCCAAGCAGAATTCAAACTTTGTTCCATCCCCACTATTACCATCAAAAAACTCCTCATGAAATTAAAATCTTGCTTTAATGCTGCTAAGGTATACAAACAAATTACCTCAAAATTGCCACTGATGCTGTGGCCTATACCATTAGTGTTCTCAGAAATAGATCTATCCATGAGTATTACGTCCTTACCCTCTGCAGAAAAACAATCATTTTACCCCTCCATAAAGGGGGCTCTTCAACCAAAATTTTCAACTTTCATCCCATTACCATTCTTTCCCCCATTTCCAAACTTTTAGAGAAATGCATTCAGAAGCACCTCTTACAGTTTCTCCTAAAAAAATCAGATCCTCTCCCATACACAGCATGGGTTTAGACCAGGACATAGTACCTCTGCTGTCCTAATATCTTTCCTAGATGAAGTTAACAAAGCTCGTGACTAAAGGAATATTGTCTCTGCATTATTATAGGACCTTTCTAAAGCATTTGATACTATCTGTCACACTATCCCCCTGTCTCAACTCGGCAACATAGGACTTTCAACCTCCTCTATTAATTGGTTTAACAGCTATCTTTCCAAAATGGCAAAACTCCATATCCCCCTACATTCACAATCGCACTGGTGTCTCCCAAGGGTCAGTATTCAGATAACTTCTGTTTAACATTGTTATCAATAAGTTCCATCAAACTATCCAACAGGGGACCCTAGTTAAGTATGCAGATGACTCACCAATAGTCTGCAGTGCTGATAAGCCAACTGTACTACAGCAGATCACCCAAACTGCATTGACCACTGTAGAGACATAGCTTCACAATAATCACCTGTCCATAAACCCCATTAAAACCAAACTCGTAGTTTTCACTCCCAAGAAAAATACAGCCCTTGACAAATCCCTTTTCAGTATACTATCGCTTAACTCCACTAAAATTGAATTAGTCAACCATACAAAACTGTTAGGGGTAATAATTGTCAAAAACGTCAAATTTGATCTCCACATACATACCAATATTACTAAGACTCATAGTAAACTCGGACTACTCTACAGACACAATATTTTCCTCTCCCTCCCCACAAAACAAGTACTTGCCTCATCCTACCTACTTCCTTCCCTAGTTTATAGTGCTCCATTGCTAACTAACATTCCTCCCTGAAAACCAAACTAGAAACGTGCTACAACAAGATAGCTAAATTTACAGTAAACAGTCACCATTCTACCCATCACTGCACTGCCCTAAGCAACTACATTGGCTCGAATTCCCCTACTACTTGACCTATCTTCAACTTTCACATACAAACTAATTAGCAAACCACAAGATTGCCCTGGCCTAAAGTCCCTATTTATCCATTACCACCCAAATAAGCCCCTGAGACCTGAAAGCCAACACCTTCTTCAAATTTACTAGCCCAAATATCCAGCCGGTCAGCTATTATATTCTTAGAGCATCACTGAAACATGGAACAGCCTATCCTCATGTATTTGAATACTTCAAAGTTTTGCCACTGTTAAAACCCTCCCTCCACACATAACTTCTCTACAGTAGGATCTGTAACTGTTCTCTACCTCAAGCAGCTATCACCTAACTTCACAAGCCTTTTTATTTACTCTACTAAGCCTTTCATACATCTCGTCTGCACTTATTTGTTCATACTAAAGAGAACCCTGAAATTGTTTAGCCTAAAGTATTATCTAAATGTGCCTTGAATTATTGGACAGTTTTTTTTTTTTTTTTTTACTGTTGTTTAATGATGCTTTATTTGTGTTTTTTTTTACATTGCACCTTGATTTTGTTTTTATTCTACTTGTGTTTATATATTTTTGTACAATGCATCTTGTTTCACAAACTGTCCTATACTATGCACCCTCATCTGTATTGTATTTGAGGAGCTTTTCTCCCCGGGCTTCCCCTGAAAATGGGCTCTTCTTGGCCCAGTGGACTTTCCTGGTAAACAAATGCCAATAAATAAATAATAAATAGATAGCAAGCAGAAATTTTAGAGGCAAAAACTCTAAACATCTAATGAGGTGGCGACCAATAGTATTGTAGCAGTCCAGAAAAGGCTACAGGGGTAATAAGTGTAAGTGATAAAACTTTTCTATATAATTGAAGACAGAGTGTAATGGACAATAAAAGTGTGATTCAGATTTCCTGGAATCATAGAAGACAGAATAACACACCAAACTTAAGCTTATTTGAGGTAAAAAGCAAGAATAAAGACTGAAAATGTTTTGCAGTAAAATGCTATTCAGTATTCCACAATGGAAACATTGTTGGCATGAAAAGGAATCCTTACAACACATGGACTGTTAGAAAGCAAATAATATTTTCAGACATGCATGGCAGAAACACAGACTGAATAAATATAACAAGGAACAATCAATTATGTAAAATCAGTGTGATCATAAGCTGTAGTTAAAAAGGGGACAATACAAGTGCACAGATCAGTATTTCTCTTTTCACAGACTTCTTGTCTAATAAACTCAAACTAATGAAACCACAAACTTCCTTCAAAGTTATGTAAAATTTCACCAGCATTAAATGCATACAATTTATTAATGGATGAACATTTTCTTTCTTTCTTTCTTGAATTTAATTAAATGGTTAATGCACATGAGAACCTTGTTCACTGCATGCCAGGATAAATCAGCTTCCAGAATGTATGTCACACAACCCCTCTTAATGAGGGTAAAACATCTCTCCAACATTTCAATATGTAGTAATTAAACTTTATTTCTGCTGACATCTTTTGTCTGTCTTACTATGTCCTTTCTCTGCTTTCAGAGGTCAGGCGTGGGGGACACTAATTCTGTTGTCATACATTAAAATATGTGTACAGTTTGTGGTGGATGTAATTGGCCACAGACATGTTCCTTTTAATAATATACACACTGTTGAGCAATAGAACCAACAGAATGTACCATGAAAATGACAAGGGCAAGCTCAGCAGAACATTTCTTTTTCCTGTTGCTCACAGTACATTTATTGCTGGAAATATTTATATTGTCGATAAGCCACATAAGTAGGCTAGTAACAGTATGACAAACTGACCTCGATTACAACTAAATCAACAGCTTGAAGGAAAAAGCACAATTCCAATGTGAAAAAATGGAGTGCTCAGTAAAATCCAATTTAGTGATCAATAAAGTGAATATTGTTACTTTTTCTAGAATACCTGTTTCTATTAGATTTCATGTTTTTAAGAGAAATATCCTTTTCAGACTATAATCAGAAGTGAAAATGTGAGGATTATTTCTTACCATATTAACTAAAACAGACTATTTTTTATAAGATTGCACTTCACCGATTTTCAGGTTGAAGCAAAGACAAAAATGTTTATTTGAGTTATTTATTCCCTGTTTTTTATACACAATTAAAAAATCAACAGGTTATCAACTGAACGGAGTACTTGTTTTTAAATCACAGCTGGGAATCTGCAACAAAAATCAAAGAAAGCAAAATAGTGTAAATTATTTTTTTTTTTTTTTTTTTTTTTTTTATATATGGTCTCTTTGTACACAGGGCAAGATCCTTTTCTTTGTTATCCCTTGATGGCAGAATCCCAGACTATTTTTAAGGTAGAAAAAAAATGAAAAACAAAATTTAAAGTTACAATTTTGTACAGAGATTACTTTAATGGCATTCAGGTTTGGGTTGCAAATATCCATAATTCCATGAAGATGGTAAAACTACAACATTCTTTGTTATAGTATAGACCTTTATGGAGCTATTAAACAATTACTCCAAATATTCACTTTCATTTGTACAACAGAAACAGACACACACACACACACACACACACACACACACACACACACACACACACACACACACACACACACACACACACACACATACATGCACACTCACTCATACACACACTTGTGCACATACAAACAAATGTGAAATGTTTTAAAAGCAGCTTTTCTGAATTTATAAAAGCTACTATAGGATTTCAAATGGGTATTTATCTAAAGTAGTATTTTATGTGAGTAAAACACAAAACATGATCACCCATGTGGGAGACATGGCCCCATACTTCAGAAACATAATGTGATCCCCTCTAAGATTACAATTACTTAGAGAAAAACAAAGTCATGAATCTCCCTCATGCCTTTCTTCAGCAAATGTGTAGAACCATTTGATTTTAATATACAGTGGCTGAATGTGTCTAGTTCAAACAGTTGCATTTGCATAGAAAAATGAATTCCAAAGGAAAGTTAAAACTTTAATAGCAAAGCTCGTGAATAAAACTTGAACAATGATTGTGATATATTATTGGCTGATGCAGTCATTAAGCCACAAAGATGATTGGGTTATCATCAAAGATGTAGTAATAACACCCCTGTATCCATTGTGTCATTTAATTTATGAAAGTGTTGAGATTTGCATTTCTCATTTCCTATTTTATTGTCTAAACATAATATTTTTTTCTGTCCCATCTCTTGCCCTTTTAAGGACATTGAGGGGATAGTTGTTTTCAGTTGAGATATTTATTTTATTTTATTTTGTGTACTGGAGGCATGTGCTCTGTAGGAAGGGCTCTCAACCAATCAAAGGGAAGCATTTAAGCTTTAAACACTCATGCTTGTGAATTAGACCCTTGAATCTCGCAAAGAAGCAAAGATGTGTTATACCAGTGATACCGGTTTTACTGGTTTCTTGGGTATATTTTATTATTAATTTAGTCTAGTTTGGTTGTTTTTTGGATATTGTACCTGTAGAAATTTGAATAATAAATTTTAATCATATAAAGTAAGAAACATTATTTGTGAATTTTTTGATATAGTTCCTACTTTTTATTTCGACATGATGGAATCGCAGAATAAATATGCCCTTGACAATTTACTGAACAATGATTATTTGTGCAATCATAAATGATATGGTGCATTTTTAAAGAAAGATACTTTTATCTCCTCCACTTGTACTAACTGTAGTAAGTTAAATGATCGTAGTGTCATTTTTGAGATCAAAAGGAAAAATAAAACACTCAAGTGTTCCTGTTATTATTGACTTGGGTTAAGGTCAGTTATAAACTTTGTAAAGCAATGGCTGGAAGATGTGAGGTACAAGGTTGGGACCATAGTTACAGTCTCACAGAATCAAAAACAGGAAGTATTTAATTCGGAATTTCTTAATCAAGATGTTTTTATTTATAATAGTGCCCCTAACAATGTGTCTGGTAATGACAATGATTTAAGTAAGATTTATAGTAAAGTTAAAGTCAAGAAGAGGAAGGAAAACAAAATGATCTTGCCTTTAAGAGCAAGGAAAAGAAAAGTGGTTTGAAACATCTATCTATAAGTCATATTAGAAGTAGGAAGAACATGGTGAGTTCCTCTTCCTCCCTTTTAAAAATGGATTATTCAACAGTTGAAAGTCTAGACTTATCTAGCTCATGGCATAAAACCTGTAAGAATGCACATTCATATTTTTGGATGAAGGCTGAATCACAAGAGTTAGATGGATGATCACGTAGAATGCCACTGTCAACTAATTGTGATGCAATCAATAACTACTCAGCTCAAAATAATTCTATAGACAGACTTGAAAAGCTATACTCTTCAAAGGTTTGTAAGGATATGGCCAACAGTTTTAATTCTGAGGAAGCAAAAATCCATCAATCACCTTGGTATGGGTAATTCTTGAACCCATGAAATCTGTTATTGATGATAATAAAAAACTTAAGAGGTGAGCTCTTGGAGGTAGAAGACATTGAGAGTACCCCATTTGATTATACTGTAATTTCAGAAGTTAAATCTGCATTTAATTTTGTTGATAAACATGATAAAAATGAGGTACTCTTAGCAGTTAATTTATTTTGCAATCTACTGTAGTCCCTTTATGTCACCTTGATAGGATCGGGGTAACTGAATCCTCTCAACGTGGTTTAAAATTGATTAACCTTGTTAATCTAATTTCAAGAATACTTAAAGTTACAACAAAATATAGCCATGTTATTATTCACGCTAATAATCTTAAATTTACACCATCAAATATTATGAAAAATACTTTGTTGCACTAAGTTGAGACTTTATAATTTGCAGGGTTAAACTTGGTGTTATGTGAAATTATTCATTCACTATCTTGGAAAGATTATTTGTTTTAAAAAGCTCACCTGCATAATAACTGATTGAGGCAACATTCTCTTGTCTATGATATTCAGCTAGTAAAATACTGGGGTAAATTGGTTGGTGACCATTAACTTTTTTATGTCACATGCTACTTTTGAATGAGTATGAGGTATTAATCATCTATAGCATTATCTCCAAACATGTTAAGGTTTTTAGGAAAGGTCCTGTCACTGGTAAGTTTGAATCAAGATCCAGTAAATTTAATAGGCCTATACTTTGCTATTTAATGAACATACAGAGTTTAGGCATCAAAGGTGATGAGATTAAATGTATTACTGCTATACAGAATTACTAAATTATTGCTATAACAGAAACTTGGAATTGAGAAAATCTGGGTATTCCAGAATATAATAAATTTGAATGTTTAAGAGTTGAATCAAGGGGTGGTGGTGTTACCTTATGTATACATCATAGCATTGGGTCATCTCTTGTTCAAGTTAGCAGTAAAATAAAGTGTGTAGTAGTCTTATTAAGACTGAAGGTTGGATGTATTTCCTTTGTGTTATGTTAGAAATCTCTAAGCATGTACCCCAAGAAAACATTGGGAATTCTTAGATGAAAATTCACCCTGTGGATCACTTCTGTGGCACTGCTTGACAGGGGCACAGGAGTATTATTTTCTTGGGTGGCGAAAGCCAGGGAACCTTTTTGACTAGGCTTATATAGGCCCCAGGGATGATAGCCTATTACCTACCTATGAACCTATGACCCTATGAACTTGATGAGATACAAATCAGAAAGAATGTAATACAACTGTGATATTTTAATTACTCCCACTATTGACTGGGTTCACTTAACAGCAAATTATAATGCTAAAGAATTGTTCAACATTTTATCATTTCATGTACTCGGCCAACTAAATTTGAACCCACAATGGGCGTTAATATACTGGATATTATTGCAATGGATATTCCAGCTTTAGTCAGTAATACTTGTGTGTCCTTACAGTTAAGATCTTCTTATCACCTCTCTATTGTATTTGATTTAAATGCAACATTAATCAATAATGTGAGATTTAAAAGATACAGTTATGGTCAAGTTGCTTATGTGAATTTAGTCAGTTGATTAAAAAATAATGTTAGGCTGATACCATAATTGAAAATAATTTCAATTGTGTAACCTTTGAAAATATATTGAGGCAAAGTGTTGATGAAAGCACTTTCATAACATAGCAAATAGTAGAACAACTGTCTTATTGGGGAGGAAGAAGAAATTATGGGTGTCTCTTAAAAGAATTAATAATAAGAGTATGAAACCTAAATTGAATATGTGTAGCAGGGCAGTAAAATTTCTGATAAATACTGAAGCAATGATTTATCACAGTAATTTAGCTAAAGGCTTGGATAATAAAAAGAACATTAAAAAAAACAACTTGTTTAAATCTTTAAATTACAACAGTGCTGAAGCTCTGCTAAATGCAGATATACAGTAGTTACTGATTATAAACACATCACAGGTACAGTTAATCATTATTTTTCTAATCAGCCTGTTAGAACTATTCATCTAACTGTTAAACAGAAAGTCTGTCACAGGTATGCTTGCCCGTCAAGTACATTGGATATCTTGAGAAATGCATTCAAATAATAAATTGTCAAGTATGGGTTTTGATAAAATTCCAGATATGTTACTTACACAATCATAGCAACTTATTGAACCCGTACTAAATTACATGTTTGATAAATTTTTATATTATCTCACTGTACCTAGTTCCCGGTGGCATCCATAATAACCCTTATTTAAAAAAGGGAATATACTGCAGGTTTAGAATTATCATTCCATAAGTTTAACCTTAGTAACAGGAAACATTTTTTTTGAAAGATGTCTTTACTCTGTTTTGGAAGACATTGATAATTTTAACAATCATGATATGTATTAATGTGGTTTTCTTAGTGGTTATTCCACTCTAACTAATTTAGTTAATAACAGATTTTGGTCTGAGTGTGGGGCTAATTTACTTGGATCTACTAAGGGTTCTGATTTATTGACTCACAAAGTAATCATTCAAGTAATGATGATTTGAAACTAAATCCTTATATAATTAGTCCAGAAAAAATGTTGATCCGTTCGGGTCAAAAACGTATACAGAAAGCAAACCCAAACAGGTCCTTCCACACAGCAACTGTTGTCAGCAAAATAAATCCAACCGGATAAAGTAATAACAAGTTTAATATAACAAATAAAAATCTGGTTTAGCGCTTTCACTCGCAACAGCGAGCTTCCTCAGAACAATTAAATTAAATGCTTTGCATACATTTATAGTTAAAATTGGCGCCAAAGAGCGCTACTTTAAAAAGTCCCCATTTAAAGCAATATTGCATCATTATAAAAAAGCTTCTAAAGTGCAGTATAATGTAACACTGCTAGTTGAACACCTGTAACATAATAAATAAATAAATAAATGTTACTAAGTATAGTTAAGTTCCTCTAATTGTGTATGAACATTAAATATTAAAAAATGTTTTATAAAAAATATATGTATGTTCGTTTTAGAATATTAAGTTTACTCAGTAACATACATAATAAATTCAAAATAATATTTGATGTTTATATAAGTGTTTTGGACTGCATGAAAACACTCAACTGTTGAACTAGAAACATTTGATTGTTTAATTCATTCATTTAACATCAATAGTGGTTTTATAGACAAATAATCATTGATGCCTGGTGAAAAGGTGGCATCAGTAAGCACCTGCCAGTATAATTCTCTATAGGCTAAATAGTTACTAATGTTACCTCCTCTTGGGTTGTTCTTTATTGTCTCAGTGATGGCAAATTTAAATGTATGCTCAGTCCCATTGTCAATAATGTGCCTGGCTAGGGCATTTTTGTTGTCTCTCCTTTTTATACAATATGTATGGGAATAAATTCTTTGTTTGAAAAAACCTCTCGGTTTTTCCGATATAAAAAGCAGGACAAACCGTGCATGAGGCAATGTATACCAGCATCTTAGTTTTGCAGTTCCCTTTAGATGTAAATATCTTCGTCCTGTTTGAATTCATTAACTGAATATATCCATTTTCATTAATGAAACTGCACTGGTTGCATGCCCCACACTTACTGGTGTGTGTGTTAAGTTCAGTTAGTCCGTGTTTAGGTAATTCTAATAAATACTTCAGATTCCTTCCCATTTTATTGACAAAAATTGGTCTACTGCCAATCTTCTCCAATATTTCCCTTTCACATGTTAAAATGTGCCAATTCTTTGTAATAATATCTTTGATGATATTACTAAAAGGGCTAAATTCAATAATACAAGCCTTTTTATATTTTTGAGTAACTCCAGTTGTTGTCTCATTACATACTGGTTCAAGTACTGAGTGGGAGGCGTTTAATCCTAATAGTGAAGTGTACCTACTCTCCCTTAGATCTATGATGTAACTCGATATATCATTCATTAGGTCTGTGGCATAACCTCTTTCAAAAAATAAGGAAGTAATGAATTCTATCTCCTTAATCATATCAATGTGTTCAGACGTCATACGCATGGCTCTGATACATTGACCTTTGAATATGTTACATTTCATCTTTCTTGGATGATAACTGTGAAAATCTATATAAGAATTTGAAAAAGTATTTTTTCTGTAAATATTTGATTTCAAACGACCATTATTAACAGAAACCAGTGTGTCCAAGTATGGAACCCCTTGGTTGTTGTGTACTTCAGTAAATTTTAAATATTCACAACTAGAGTTAATGTATACAATGAAGTCACAAAAAGAACTGTTCTCACCATTCCACATAATATAAATATCATCCAAAAATCTGGAGTAGTAGTAAATAGACTTGAAATATGTACTGCCAAAAATGTGATTGTCCTCCCATTCAAGCATGACCAGGTTGGCAAATATGGGGGCACACGCAGCCCCCATAGCAACTCCCCTGGTCTGCTTGAAAAGTTCCCCCTCAAAATAAATGAAATTATTTTCTAACACTATGGACATCAAGTCTACTAATAGTGTTATAGTGTCCCAAGTCAACTCAGTATGTCTTCTTAAACAATTGGCAAAGGCTTCCAGTCCTTCCTCAATAGGAATACTACTGAATAAATCAATGACATCTATACTACTGAAAATAACACTGGTATTGTATTTGGAGATAGGGTAATTTTTCAAAAATTCCCAAGAGTCTTTTACCATATGTTTGACATTGCCGTATATAGGTTTTAACATATTGTCAATGACCACCCCAATGGGAAAAGTCTTGGACCTACTGCCTGAAATTATTGGCCGGAAAGGGGGGTTGATATAATCCTTGTGGACCTTGGGAATGCCCACAATTGTGGCCATGATGGGATAAGGCACAGACATATAATGATATAAATCTTCCGATATTCTCTGATCTAAAAAATATTCTTCTAGATACATGTCAATTCTTCTATAGGCAATATTTATCTCATTCTGTGAAATAGAAGCATAATTGCCTGATTCATGCAAAATGTCATGTATGATGCCACTGTAGGCTAGGGCATCATAAATGACTATGCCTCCCCCCTTGTCCGGCTTCATAACTCTGATGTTACTATTATTCTGTAACTCAAATAGAGTAGAAGTCTCCTTTTCAGATAGGTTAGATTTGGGTCTGTGTCCTTTAAGTGTGTGACTAACTGAATATAAGTCTCTAGTGACTTTGTTGTCAAACTTCTGAATGCTACGATTGCTCATAGGCATGAAACTACTTTTCTTTTTTAAGGAATCAACACCTGTAGACACTTCCTGGTTACTGTTCCCAAACACCATGGATAGATTTAATTTTCTCACATATTTTTTGAACTCCAAAATGTTAACTACATTAAATTTTGGTGTGGGAATAAATTTTAACCCTTTTGATAATAAACTAAAGTGTGATTTCTCTAAATGCAGATTACTATAATTATATATTGTAAAATTATTGCATGTACACACAATTTTATTAGTTACTATGATGTTAGAACTATCGGAACATACTGGGTCGTTTAAAAATTGCTGACATTCAGAAGTTAGTATTTCATTTTCCATTTTCCCCCTTACTTACACAATCATAGCAACTTATTGAACCTGTACTAAATTACATGTTTGATACATTTTTATATTATCTCACTGTACCTAGTTCCCGGTGGCATCCATAATAACCCTTATTTAAAAAAGGGAATATACTGCAGGTTTAGAATTATCATTCCATAAGTTTAACCTTAGTAACAGGAAACATTTTTTTTGAAAGATGTCTTTACTCTGTTTTGGAAGACATTGATAATTTTAACAATCATGATATGTATTAATGTGGTTTTCTTAGTGGTTATTCCACTATAACTAATTTAGTTAATAACAGATTTTGGTCTGAGTGTGGGGCTAATTTACTTGGATCTACTAAGGGTTCTGATTTATTGACTCACAAAGTAATCATTCAAGTAATGATGATTTGAAACTAAATCCTTATATAATTAGATGGATTTCAAACTGGCTGACTGACCAAATGCAGGTGGTTAAAATCGAAGTTATTGAATATGACCTTATCAAGGTTTTGTCAGGTATACCACAAGGATGTGTGTCAGGCTCCTTACTGTTCAATATAGTATTACTACTTTTCCAGTTAATAGTAAATATTAAATTAGTGAATACACTTATGATTGCAAAACTGGCATCTTTATTAAAAACTGATATCAACTTTGATATGATTAATTTTTATATGTCTGAAGTTGGTAGATGCGTATTTAATATGGGGCTTCAGTCTAGTGTAGCCAAACATAATGCTATTTTTTTTGGGGATTTCCAAAATTAGTAAACTAATTTATCTTACATCCTTTGTTCTAGCAGAAGTTAGTACTTTCAAGGATTTGGGTATTTTGATTTCTTCAAATGTTTTATTTACTAAATGTCTGGATAACATTTGTAAAATTCTTTAATGACATTAGGTTTTATTATTAAAACATTACTAATAGAAATGTGAACTGTTTAACTGCTTCAAAAAAGAGTACATAAAACCTATTTTTAATACAGTGGAAATTTTGTTCATGAACATATGGTCAACTAAATTGCCTGGAAAGGTTTCAGAGATGATTTACAAAACTGATTTTTATGGTCAAAGATAATGAATATAGTGATTGATGGTGATCACTGAATCTATACTCTGTACATTACAGATTTATGCATGGTACATGTTTTTTGCCTATCAGGTATTTCAGGATCAAATACTTCAATATTTGTTTGATATGAATATTTATTTATCAGATAAAATTCATAAACTGGATAATTTGAATTTTGAGGTACCTGTTACAATGTTTAATATTAGAAATGTGCATATCTCTTCTGGTAGAATTCCCAATAGTTTTAAGTTTTGCTAACAATACTGAACAATTTAAGGTCACATTAAATAAGTGGTTTGGAGATCATGTTTATCATCCTGATATTAGAGGTGAAGTGTTCCTTGATGGTCACTTTTTTTGACCAGAACATTTAAACACTTATGAACTTTGCAATCTAAGACCTTAATTTAATCAGGTCTTTATATCACCTGAATCCTTAAAAAGATCTGCAAATCACTAAGCGAAAAAAATGACAGCAATTTATTAGAAAGAAAAAAAAATATGCAAAACAAAGGCAATAAGATCTCTTGAGAACAAAAGAAAGGAAGAGTTAAGGAAATAATACTCCTCAGAGTTTCTGCACCTGATAAAAACAGTAAAATATTTCCTTGTTTTGAAACAAAAAATGTGGACTGATAGGACAGATTCCTCAGTATAAATACATTCATAATAAAACAGTCTTTAACATCAGCTCTTCCAAATCAAAAGTAAATTAGTTACAGAAGTTTGGTCTATGATAATAAGAGGAGAAAATACATATATGTATGATCTGACATAGATTCTAAATCCATAACTTACTAATTACAGAAATGAAATGCATGTTGATAGCTTTATCCAAGTGAAATTTATCTATGACACAAGATATCACTTATACTTACATCTCAGAAAAAAAGAAGGATGCAAATGACACATAAACACTTGCAAAGATAGAATACCAGACAATTGATGAGAAAAATAAATAATGCTCACAAGTTTAAGTCAATGCAAGTGACCCATGATCTTTATCATGAATCTCATGAGAAAGATCAGCAATTTGAGCCAAATTCAGTACAGAACCACAAAGAACATACAATAAAAACAAAATAGTTTAGCCTCACTATATCTTTGTAAGAAAATAATAAAAACAACGTATTCATCAGTTAATATAGACAGTATTCAGGACCAAGATCTTCTTTCTAAATGTAAATATTGTCACATTTCAATGACAGCAACAGCAGTTAGTTTCTGAAAATATAATCTCTGTATAGAAACACAATAATGAGCTGCAGTTCCAAAATGCCAACAACGTATAAATTCATCACATCGAAAAGACTGTAAAGTGAATGGCTTTAACATCAAAAATGCCATTCATCGAGGTGTTTATTATGAGATTGCAGTACAGTGAAGATCAGGAAAATTTTCCCTTTCCTCACTGTAGTGTGATCTCGGAGTTATATATATATATATATATATATATATATATATATATATATATATATATATATAAAATTAATGGGCGCTGTGGGGAACGATTGCAATGAACGGCATTTCTGATGTTAAAGCCGTTCACTTTTCAGTGCTTTCAATTTGGTGATATAGACCCGAAAATACAATACTCTTCAATCCTCAAGCTTATCTTGGATGGTACTATTCTCTAGACAAGAAGATTAACAGTAAAACTCAAAATAGTTAAATCACAGATTGCAAAATTTAGAACATGTCACTTTAATCTGAGAATCTGCTACTAAAAAAACTAATAAATACAAAATATGAGAAATAAATAAGTAAATAAATAAATAATTAAACTGAGGGAAAACAGAGCATGGTAAGAGAGTGTATATATATATATATATATATATATATATATATATATATATATATATATATATATATATAAAACAAAAACGTATAAATAATATTAACAGATAATTGGGGGACATCCTTGTTTCATCACACAGTGTCAGAAATGAGAAGCACTTACTCAGTTATTTTGCAACACAAAATCTAGGAATTATAGAAGTGAATTTGTTACTAAACCCGAGAACATAATAATAGTATTCTTTGACGTCCATGATTCTAATAATGCCTAAGCAGAGTCTTTTTTTCTAAGTGTGTGTGTGTGTGTGTGTGTGTGTGTGTGTGTGTGTGTGTGTGTGTGTGTGTGTGTGTGTACGTGTCTGTCAGTCTGTAATATTAAACAAAGTGTAGGGCAAGACATGAATGTCTAAAATATAAAAATATATAGAAATAATTCAAATCAACTACCTAGATATTCACTTTGTATTTCATTGGATTGATGATAAATCTGACATCTTTAAAATCCTTGGAACAACAATATAAAAATGTGTTCAACAGTCAAGGTGACAATGCTAGTAATCTGGCATTGCATCCTATGAATCAATTTGATATCAGGGTTAAGAACCTTTACTGGCCTTCAGTTCTTGGTAAACATGCTGTTCTTATTCTTCCAACACTGAGCACTAAGGCTTCACCAAAAGGATATCAACTCCTAATTAAAAATAATGTTACTTCCATACTTGTAGGACAGCCTGCTTCCTAACAAATGACATGCATCTATACAAAAAATTCAGAATGCCATTCTAAGCAGTTGATGTGTAAAGTTCATTTTTCTTTAGCAAAAACATTTTGTTTTGCAATGTATTTGGAACATTCAGAGACAACTTCTTTGAAGTCAAAGAAATATGGTAAACTCCTTAATTCTTTCCTATTAATGATGTATGCAAGTATTTGGAGAACCAACAGTGTCATCTTAAAGGCTCTGTTACATATTTACTACATTAAGGAAACATGATATTGATTAGCCCCTTCTTCATAGGTTCATAGGTGTGCACTAGGCTAATGGCCCTGTGACCTTTACATGCCTAGCCATAGGATTACCCTGGTATAGTCAGCACTGCCAAGTCTCAAACCCAGGGCCCTGTATACCATAGTCAGAGCAATGTGCCACTACACCATTTCAGCTGCTAGTGACTGCATAACTTTGATGTTAACAGTTTTTTTTTCAGATGGACCCCAAAAAGGAGTAAACTTTTACAAATTCCCCATAAAACTTAATGCATTGATAATTTGTCATTTATTTTATTTTTTAGTATAAACAGAGGATAACAGGTGACTTCAAACAAGGCCTTATAGTCAGTTGAAGCCATTTGAATATAACATACTGCATCACCTAAATCGCTGAGCAGTATACAGCCTTTCAAAAGAATGTTAAAGAAGCTTAGGTTTGTCCAACCAGCTATACCATCAGTTTGATAATAGGTAGTAACAGTGTACATACCACTCAACCTCTTAGAGCAAAAAATCTGGACAAAGACGTAGATAATGGGAGACAAAGGCCCAAAAATAGGGACACTTTTTAAGTATTACTCATGCAAACTTAGAAAGTTGATAGAATAACAGGTTTTGCATTAGCATGAATTTTCTGAAGGGTATGACATCTGAAATCCAAATGTTTGTCATTGTTTTCTGACTTCACCCCTCAATGATTTACCAACAATTTGCAAGATAACCACAATTTTAAGAGAAATAGACCAAAATATGAGGCAAAATCTAGACATTCTTCAAAAATCTGTACAGTTGATAGGTATGAAGTGTATTAGAAACAATTCTATCAAACCTTAAGTCTCCATAAACTCCATAGATGCTAAGACTGTTCATCACATACTTTAAAGTAATGTTATCACATTGGTGCCAGAATACAGATAAGTTCTTAATGGACTTTAGAATGGCTTCCTGTTGTTTGCTCAAGACCATATAGTGTGAGTCCTGTCTCCTGAGGCAGCAGAAAATTAAATTTGATTGAGGAAATACATTGCTGTTTCTATGAGAATTGCAAGTTATTCATGGAACAACAATCTTGGACTTAGCATATATAACTAGAGGCAGTATATGGCCCCCACACTGAGGAAAAGCATTTTACCTCACTTCAAAAAATGCTGAACTTTTAAATTTTACATGAGGTGAGTTTCACACTTCAGTATTACAGCTGTGCAATCACACATACTTTTTTTTTTTTTTTTTTTTTGAATTTTAGGACTTGCATTGGAGACTGTAAAAATTAAGATAAGGCAACCTTTAAAAAATTCATTACTAGGAAGAATATTGAATTATACTTTTTTTATGGGAGAAAACATGCATTTTTATTATTAAGGCTCATAGGTAGTTACTGGGTTTGCAGTCTAGGGGAAAATTGAGGAGTATAGCCCAAATTCCCAGTTGCCCAAAGCACTGTCTGGTTAAGTGACTAGCTCAAAGTCACATGTCAAGCCGCAGATAGAATCAAACTCTGTAGCACAGGATGTTAAGGTCATAGCCATAATCTCTACACCAACTGCCAGATAAAAGATTGTTTCCCCTCCATTTTTTTTTCCTGTAATCGCAACATCCTTCTATAAAATCATGATGGACTGATCTCATGATTCCTTATTACCTAAATTAATGTTAGGTTATTGCATCTCTATGATAATTACAACAGAAGTCTTTATTACAAAGGCATGTTATCAACTCTAAGTTGCATGTGAAAAACCTTACCTTGAGTATTAATGCATATGTGATGCAATATTGAAAACTCACAACAAAATTAAGATGTTTTTTCTGTAAAGAAATAACATATTTCCCTTCAACCACAATAATTTACTACTGGGCACGTATTACTGAATTAAGTTTTTTCCCCTTATTTTACTCGTGTCTATATGAATATATGGAGCATACAAGTGAACTTCAAATAGTAACTGAAACACACTACAATATTTTGCTCTATTTTGCAGAACAGATTGCAACTCCAACATCTAAAGATAATTGGAAATGAAATACAATAAAAACATGGACTAGAAGGTGATACAAGCATTTTTTTTTACCTAGAAATAAATTACTTATCTTTTGTTTCAGGTGGAACCCAAACATTTCAAGCAATACAACTCTTGCTTCGAATAGTATAAGCAATTCTGGATGTTCTCCTCACAAAAATAAGTTTGTTTTGCTTACTTACCAAGCATCAAATTGTACTAGGTGAATACTAGGTAACTATATCACACACCAGCTGACCACATTTAACCTATCACTTATCAACCTTTTTTCCTTCCTTACAATACCTCCAATTAAAATTAAGTGCCTGTTTACAATGCCTTTGAATCAAAAATGGCTTCAGTGGTGAGGACAGCTGAAACTTACAAATATGTACAATGGAGTATAAAGATTCAAAATAAGAAATACATTATCCTCTACATCCAGTTAGCTTGCCTCTGCCCTCCCATGAAGCCATGGACTGGAAGGCTGCATTTTAAGGCAGTACAGGTACTACCCCTCTGTCCTGATTATGATGCATATTTCAGTAAACAGGTCACACGAGCTAGCACCTATATGATTTATATGTCAGTAGAAATACCCCCCTCACCCCTTGCATATTATATCCAGCATAAAAAAAACAAATATATATATATATATATATATGTGTGTGTGTGTGTGTGTGTGTGTGTGTGTGTGTGTGTGTGTAGTGTATATTCCTGTTAGTAGTAAAGGTAGCAATAGCACATGTCATTTACATGTTCCAGAAAGGACGTTAACGTTTAGGTTCTTTATTGTCCCTGCAAGATTGAAACCAAAAGGGACAAAATGGTAGTGTACCTATGGCACAAGACTGAGGAAAAAACTGCAAGATCCCAGATTTAATGGCTGATATGAGAAGACTGTGCACTTATTGTTAATTTAAGACACATCTGTCTTTAGGAGGAAAAATAGAAATAGATCCATAGATTTTAGATGTTTATAGACTATCATCTCATTAAAGACTCTTGACATCCTGTCGTACTTAGTTTGGATATATATATATATATATATATATATATATATATATATATATATATATATATAGATGTATCTAGCGGCAACAGTCAATTAGGCATTCCATGCATGTGCTCAACATTGACATTGTCACAGTAAATCCCAAAAACATTGACTTTTTCTGCCCATACTCCATGCTTACTCCTCAGAATATAAATGAAGAAAAACAGAGTTTTGCAGGAAGGATCCCTCCTTTCCTTACCATGTGTAATCCTACCAACCCCCTGCTAATTATATATACAAACTCCAATATCACACAGTCCCTGGAAAAAGGCATATTCCCCTTCCCAAGGGATTTCACTTTATTGCAAAACTGTTGACCATAGTTACAATGCCAAAAACTCAACTTCGGACATCAGCATTCTTTCTTTCTAAAATCTCTGCCAAAATGTCTTTATTCATTGCATTTAATGAAAGCTCATATTATATATTATTTCTCTGAAAGTGATGTGTAAACTAAAAAGGGGAAAAAAATAGGCATGAAAACAGGGAGGCTTTTCACAACTTGTATACATGTAGAATCTCTTTCTCTTGTCATTTGCAAATGAGTTAAGTAATTCTCTAGGTCAACAGTTACTTAGGTGTCTAATTGTTCTTGAATTCTGGTGCTAATTTCTTCAACAGTATTTTCATATTCTCCATGGTGCAATTTTCTAATATCTTCAGTACCATTCTGTTTTTTTTTCTGACTCCTTCAATGCTGTTTTGACAGGGTTCCTATTACATGATCAAAGTTTAGAAACTTCGAGCACTACAATATCGAACTTGTCTGTTCGAAGTTTCAAAACGTCAAACACTGAAAAAAAAAAACATGCAACAGTAAACTAACTGTTGCAAGCAGGGGGGCAAGCCCCCCTGCACCCCCACATCCCCCACTCCTTAAATATACCAATTCCGAGATCACACTACAGTGCAGTAAAGGGAAATATTCCCTTTCTGCGCTATAGTGCGGTCTTGGAGTTGGTATATTTAAAGAGTGGGGGTGTGGGGGCATAAAGCCCCCCACGTGGGGAGTGCAGGGAGGGCTTTCCCCCCTACTTGCAAGGGTTTATTTTACTTTTAAGTTTTTGTTTTTTTTAACATGTTCGAATTTCTGCAAGTTCGACTACATGGTTTCGACTATATAGGGTTTGAACTTGTTGAAGTTTGATCACATACTAGGAACCCGTTTTGACAAACCACTCCTCTGGTGGCTGGTTCCCTGCAATACACTTGCTGTTACTATCACTTCACCTGAAAGAAATTGCTCACTAAATTAGTTTACTTTATGCTGGCTCTTTCTTGGAACAGTCAGGCTTTTTTTTTTCTTTTTCCTTAAATCCAATGATTGTCATTTAGGAAAATAGTTGACAGAATATTCTGAAAGAAAGTCCTAAGCCTGAGACACAGTAAAAGCTACAGGGAAAATGAATAATATTTTTCTCTTTCTTTTTACTTTTCTCCTATTTTCCTTCATAGATCCAACGTCAGTAATGAGACCACAACTTATATGAAACTGGTGTAAACATCTCATTAATGTCAACTGAAGATGAGTAGGACTTATGAGTGAGAAGTTGCAGATGTCTCAAGCTCTGACTTGGTAATGAGCTAATTCCTGTACCAAGAGTACACAGTTCGAATCTTTCCACCTTTACTTATCTACTGTATACTTTGAGCAATTAGGAAGTTGTGCTAGCTTCCTTAATGGTCCCATGTACTGCATGCATATGAACTTGTGTCTTTTTTTTGCAAAGTAGGGGAAGAAGTATAAGGGGTTTATATGCCCCACAGTAGGCAGTAAATAACATTCCTCAGAATTTGGTGTTTCTTTGCTTGTTTGCTTAGATAGGAAGTAAGTATAGATCAAATGGTTTATATTGTCACCTTCAAGAATGTTGTGTTTCTTTGCTTGATTAGATGGGAAGTAAGTATAGATCAAAGGGTTTATATTGTCACCTTCAGTTGCTTAATGGAAAACAACCTCCCAGCCAAGGATATAATACTTCTTCAATACATCACCTCATGTAAAAAGACGGCAGCACCAGAATAGTATGACAGCTGGTAGGTTAAGTGAAAAATAATGAAAGGATTATTTACAGTCCCCTGGGTAGCTGTTGTCTGACACATAACCTGCTCAAAACTTAATACAAGTACACTGCAATAGCTGCACGCACACAGATTGTGGAACCTGTAACCTAAAGGAAGACATATACCGCAAGAAAAGCTTAAGTCATGTCTAAGAATAAGCAGTGGGTTATTGGGTAAAATAGCCCAAAAGCTGTGAAGAAATTAAAGATGTGGCATAAGACATTGGCAAATGAAATTTGAGACCCATGTTGCATTGCAAAGTGGTGCTGTTGCCACAGAGAGGCAGTTATCACAGGTATCCACATCAGGTTCTTACAGGTTTTGCTGACAGTGCATCTACAAGGCATCTCCTAACGTCATTAAGTGTCACTAACCTGGTTTAAAAAATTGATCATGAAGACATGTCACATCAGGACTTAATGAATGGGGGAGGGGAGAACAGATATAAAGGCCGGAAATCGATTACAGAACTATAAATGATGAACTGTAATGGAGAATAAAATAGAAAATATAATATCAGGAGAAAACTGTTATAAAACGATGCAGGAGCAACGTTTTAACCAAAGAAAAATAAACTTATCAATAGAGAAAGGAATTGTACATATTGTGTAAAGAGACTATCGGTCTAGAGGGACTTGTGCAACGAACAAAAAAAGAAATAAATGAAAGTAACAAACATATTCCGTTTTCACTGTACTCGTAAATTACTCCTGGGAACTATTTGATATTTATGACATACATTGTCTGCTACTTTCAGTATGCAGTACATATTTCACTCGTGTAATAGTTTATCTAAAAATGTCAGCGTTTGGATGATTAAGTGCAACACACTTGTAAAGGAAACTGCAAGGCTGTTCAATAAGCAGCAGCAAGACGTTCAAAGAAACTGACCTGTTTTTTTTTTCTTATGGATACATTTGGTGTGTATTTCATACTCTATGAATACTTTTCATTTCCAGCACATCAGAAGCATAACTATTATTTATTAATTTAGCTTTTCAAGTCTTGCCACTTATTCACATTGCATGACTGTGCTGGATTCAGCTCAGTAACTGATGTAAAATATTTTTTGTGAATGTTAGTAAGCCAAAAGCTTCGGATATTAAGCTAATGTACCCTTGCATGGCAGCCAGTACCGATGCTTAATTGCAAGACAGAAGAATGAGTTTCTCTGGTAGTACCTGTTTACATTTAGGAATGGTGACAATTTCACTGAACTAGGACATTAATGACTGCCTTTCTTTCAGCTGAATATTTCCCTATTTCCAATGTCACTAATATAATAATTTCATAGAAAAAAAAAACATTGGTGAGACAATGTAAGTGTAAGGAATTTGCACTGTTGAGCACTTCTTGAGCATATGTCATTAAATAAGTGTTTCATTCAAGAAAATACAACAAATCCAGTACCAATACCTCTGGAAGACCGCACTTGTATGTTTAAAAAAAAATACAATGATTTCACTATTATGTTAAAAAATGCCATCATTCTATGATGGATAGCTTGATTCATGGAAGTAACGTGTTGCAAGACATAGCGGTGTGATGTCTACACTACAGACTTGACTGGTGTGGGGCTCTTAGTAATCAATAAGTGATTCCTAAAATTAATGTGGTCACCTGATGCTATAGCTGATGGATGTAAACATATACTAGGTAGGAGCAATGTAAAGCTGTCCTACAGGTGGTCAAGGTGAAATGCCTACATTGCCAGTTATAAGAAACCAAAGACAGCAAGGAATATAATGTTGATCACTGTTTTCCATAGAAAATTATTGGTGGTGCAGTTTTTAAGTGTGTACTGGCAGTGACTGATTCCCTCATTTGGGAATTTCTCTCAGCTTTGAGATGCTACAATCTTGCAGTTGGTATCTAAAAATTTGGAGGGGAGGGGGTGCAGGTGATTTTAGCCCCATGCAGAAAAATGCTTGTAAAGTTAAAATTTTTTCCTTTCTGTGTTTCAGGTACTGTTTTTTTTTGCCATTTCTGATGCTCATGGTTTTGTTGTTTGGCGATCAATCATAGAATCGAAAATTGCACATTTAGTTCTGCCATCTCTGATACAAAAAGTAATACAGGTATGCGATGGGAGAAGGGCTTCATAATCTGTGTGTATGAGGGATTCATAATCTGTATGTATGAGGGATTCATAAACTGTGTGTATGAGGGATTAATAATTTGTGTGTATGAGGGATTCATAATCTGTGTGTATGAGGGATTCATAATCTGTGTGTATGAAGGATTCATAATCTGTGTGTATTAGGGATTCATAATCTGTGTGTATGAAGGATTCATAATCTGTGTGTATTAGGGATTCATAATCTGTGTGTATGGAGAGGACAAGATGCAGCTGAGATTAAAGAGCAACTGCACAATGGGTCACTAGCACAGGCAGCAAGAGGAGTGTATCTGTCAGCAATAGAGCCCTGGTGTCTAGACATCAACTAATACGCCTCTAAGGAGGCCACACAAGTGGGCTGTGCACTAGTACATGCACATATATAGGAGTAATCAACACATGTTCCCACCCATAGCACACACCACTACTCAAATAAAAAACAACTCCTTCCAATATGTCAGTCTCTACAAACAGGATAAAAAATTGCCTTAAAAAACTTAAGCCCACCACACTGTCCGCAGGCAAATTACCAGGATAATTCCTAAAAGCTGCCATTCTAATGAACAGATCATTTTCAGAAACCACTGTCCCAAAGCTCTGGAAAATATCACACATAATTTGCCTGCATAAAGGAGGTATCTCCATGGAATACACAAACTACCGACCTATAGCAATCCTATCCCCTATAGCAAAAATATTGGAAAAGTGCATTCACTTCCAAATGATTGACTACTTGCACACACACACAAGATCCTGTCAAACACACAACATGGCTTTTGACCCTTCAATAGTACCACCACAGCCTTTTTGTCCTTCTCCAATATAGTAAACTCTCACAGAAACAATGGTAAATTTGTCTTTGCCATCTTTCTAGACCTATAAAAGGCCTTTGAAATGGTTAGACATGACATTCTTATCAAAGAACTTTCCAACTAGGACTCTCACATCTCCCAATAACCTGGTCCCAAAACTATCTAGCTGACCGCCAGCAAGCAGTGCTGTGGAAACAAGAACTCTCTCCCCTTCTTCCAGTTACTATTGGCGTTCCTCAGGGCTCAATCTTAGGCCCTTTGCATTTCACCCTCTATACCAACAAGCTCCATTCATCCACCCCCAACGCATCTGTCATCCAATATGCAGATGATTCTACATTTATTTGTGCAGCGTCCTCACTACAGGAACTTCACACTTTAACACAGGAATATTTCATGTCAATTGAAACCTGGCTATCCAATATACAACTCATTTTAAACCCTGACAAGACCAAACACCTACTCTTTAAACCCAGCAAGTGCACAACATCAACAACCACCTTTTCTATAATGTCCACTAACAAAACAACAATCACTCCCACAGAACACAAAAAATTACTGGGCAAACAGATAGACAACAAGCTAAGGTTTGATGTTCACATACCCAGACAGTCAAGAAAGTACACAAAAACTAGGCATCCTCTATAGAAATAGACCATTTCTTACACAACAAACAAAAGTGACCATAGGCTACTCTCACCTTATCTCTACCCTCCTCTATGCCTCTACAGTTCTTACCAACCTCAGAAAAACAGACCTAGTTAAGACTGACTCTTGTTACAATAAAATCTCTAGACTTGCCTCTGACTCCCCTTTTAGATCTCAGCACTGCTCAGCCTTGAAACAGCTCAACTGGTTAGAACATCCTCAAGTTCTGCATTTAAACCATCTAACCCCGACCCATAAAATACTATATCAATCATAAAAAACACCAGCTTTAGAAAACTTTCAACTCCACACTAACAGCAGATCCCTATGCTCCACTAGCAAGCCTAACCTCACAGCAGCCAAGTCTAACAGTATAGCAGGTGACTCCCTCCTCTCTAAGTATGTATCCAAACTATGGAATTCTCTACCCTGTAATATAACTACTACTACCTCCATCTCTCAATTTAAAAAAATCTTTAAAACTTCATCTGACAATAATTGGCTATGCCCTTGCACTACACTAGGTTAGTCTCTCCCTATGCTAGGCCCATCTCCACCCCTCTAATCTTGCACATAAGAATGAATAAACAGCTCAGCAAGCCTGTAATATCAATACATACAATACAACTAGACTGTGTTTACTCTGATGGATTACAACCAACAATCTGTATTCATTAACAGCTACAACCATCAATCTGTATTCATTAACAGTTTCAGAGCTGTAGCCACAGTAAAGATTACGGTGTTTTCATATCTCTGTCTGACCAAATGTGCCTGCTATGTCTATAAAAAATGATTTTATTCATCATCTTCTTTTGGCTCTTCCCGTTAGGGGTCACCACAGTGGATCATCTGTTTCCATTTCTTCCTGTCCTCTGCATCTTGCTCTGTCACACCAACCACCCGCATGTCCTCTCTCACCACACCCATAAACCTTATCTTAGGCCTTCCTCTTTTCCTGTTACCTGGTAACTTCATCCTTAGCATCTTTTTCACAATATACTCAGCATCCGTACTCAGCACATGTCCAAACCAATATAATCTTGCGTCTCTGGCTTTGTCTCCAAACCTTCCAACCTGGGCTGACCCTCTAATATACTTATTCCTAATCCTTTCCACTCTCGTCACACCTCTTTAACTCTGCCACATCCAGCTCTAACTCCGGCCTTTTTGTCAATGACACTGTCTCCAAATCGTATAACATAGCTGGTCTCACTACCCTCTTGTAGACCTTCCCTTTCACTCTTACTGGTACTCTTCTGTCATAAATCATTCCTGACACTCATCTACACCCACTCCATCCTGCCTGTGCTCTCTTCTTCACCTCTCTTCCACACTCACCATTACTCTGAACTATTGATCCCAAGTATTTAAACTCATTCACCTTCATCACCTCTACTCCTTGCATCCTCACCATTCCTCTATCCTCCCTCTCATTCACACGCATATATTCTGTCTTAGTCCTGCTGATCTTCATTCCTCTTCTCTCTAGAGCATATCTCCATCTCTCCAGGTTTCCTCCACCTGTTCCCTACTCTCACTACAGATCACAATGTCATCTGCAAACATCATAGTCCACTGGGATTCCTGTCTGATCTCGTCTGTCAACCTGTCCATCACCATTGCAAATAAGAAAGGGCTCAGAGCTGATCCTTGATGTAATCCCACCTCCACCTTAAACGCATCTATCACTCCCACCACTGACCTCACCGCTGTCACACTATCCTCGTACATATCCTGTACCACTCTTACATACTTTTCTGTCACTCCCAACTTCCTCATACAGTACCACAACTCCTCTCTAGGCACCTTGTCATATGCTTTCTCTAAGTCTACAAAAACACAATGCAACTCCTTCTGACCTTCTCTGTACTTCTCCATCAACACTCTCAGAGCAAACATTGCATCTGTAGTGCTCTTTCCCAGCATGAAACCATACTGCTGATCACTAATTATCACGTCCTTTCTTAACCTAGCTTCTACTACTCTTTTCCATAACTTCATGCTGTGACTGATCAGTTTAACCCCTCTGTAGTTACTACAGCTCTGCACATCACCCTTATTCTTAAAAATCAGAACCAAAACACTTTTTCTCCATTCCTCAGGCATCCTCTCACTTTCCAAGATTTCATTAAACAATCTGGTTAGAAATTCCACTGCCATTTCACCTAAATACCTCCATGCTTCCACAGGTATGTCATCTGGACCAACAGCCTTTGCATTCTTCATCCTCCTCATAGCTATCCTTACTTCCTCCTTGTTAATTCATTGCACTTCATGATTCACTATCCCACATCATCCAACCTTCTCTCCCTCTCATTCTCTTCATTCATCAGTCTCTCAAAGTACTCTTTCCATCTGCTCAACACACTCTCCTCACTTGTATGTACGTTTCTCTCATTATCCTTTATCACCTTTACCTGCTGCACATCTTTCCTAGCTCAGTCCCTCTGTCTAGCCAATTGGTACAGGTCCTTTTCTCCCTCCTTAGTGTCCAACCTTTCATACAACTCTTCATATGCCTTATCCTTAGCCTTCGCCACCTCTCTCTTTGCCATGCACCTCATCTCCTTATACTCCTGTCTACCTTCTTCATCTCTCTGACAATCTGACTTCTTCTTTGCCAACCTCTTTCTCTGTATACTCTCCTGTACTTCCTCATTCCATCAACATGTCTCCTTGTCATCCTTCCTCTGTCCAGATGTCATACCAAGCACCTTTCTATCTGTCTCCCTTACTAGCTCTGCTGTAGTTACCCAGCTATTTGGTAACTCCTCACTGCCACCCAGTGCCTGTCTTAACTCTTCCCTGAACTCCACCTCACAATTACCCTTTTTCAATTTCCATTTGATCCTTGGTGCTGCCCTCACACTCCTCCTCCTGTTCTTGATCACCAACATCATCCTACAAGCCACCATCCTATGCTGTCTAACTACACTTTCCCCAGTCACCAGTTTATAGTCTCCAATCTCCTAAAACACTGGCCCTCCAACATAAGATATAATCCACCTCTGTGCATCTTCTTCCACTCTTGTATGTCACCCTATGCTCCTCCCTCTTGTTAAAATATGTATTCACCACAGCCATGTCCATCCTTTTCTCAAAATCCACTACCATCTGACCTTCTGCACTCCTTTGCTTAACACCATACCTACCCATCACTTCCTCATTCCCTCTGTTCCCTTCACCAACATGCCCATTGAAATCTGCTCCAATCACCACTCTCTCACCCTTGGGTACAGCCATCACCACTTCATCCAACTCACTCCAAAATTTTTCTTTCTCATCCATCGCACACCCAACTTGTGGAGCATATGCACTAAAAATATTCATCATTACATCATCAGTTTCCAGCTTCATAAACATCACTCTATCTAACACTATTTTCACCTCCAAAACACTCTTACCATACTGTTCCTCCCATCCACACCATGATAAAACAATTTGAACCCACCTCTGATACATCTACCTTACTCCCCTTCCATCTGGTCTCTTGCACACACAATATACCAACCTTCCTTCTGTCCATAATATCGGCTAGCTCTCTCCCTATACCAGTCATACTGCCAACATTCAAAGTTTCGACCTTCACTACCACAGTCCTAGCCTTTCTCCTCTTCCTGCCTTCGGCCATGCCTTTCCCAGCTTCTCCTCCTTTGGCCAACAGTAGCCCAATTTCCACCAGCACCCTGTTGGCTAACAGTACTGGTGGCAGTTGTTATTTTATTATGTCTATAGTTTCCTACTTGGACTATATTGGTATGTGAAGTTTGAATTTGTCAATCTCTGTATAATGTTATTTCATATTTTCATGTATGTTGAGCTGTTCTCCCTGGGACTCCACTGAAAATGGACCTGTGTCCAGTGGACTATCCCGGTAAACAAATGTAAACATAAAAAAAAATAAATAAATAGGAGGGCAGGCAGGTACACAATACAAACCTGTCTGTTTCAGCTAAGGTAACCTGCATGCCTACAGATGCTATAGCATGCAGGCTATCTAGACACACATTATTTCTAACATTTCAGGCACATGATGTAATCTAATGCCAGATGTCTAAAGCAGAGAAGTTGGGAAATGATCAGATGGAAAGGCCAATGTCAGTGGTCTCTGGCTGACTAAATTAGGAGCTCTCATTGAATCCCACACCAATAAAAATGTTCTCCAGGAAGGGCTGTCCAAAAAATGCTTAATACTATCCTTCAGGAAGTAATCCACCCAGATAACTATCATATTAACAACACACCCGTTAGAGTTGACCGAGTAGTCATGGACTTAGGGACACACATAGATAGTAATCTAGCCTTTGACCATCACGTGTCCACAGCAGTGAGGAAATCATTATATGTTGCACAACTTATAAACAAAGGTATGGCATCTAGGTCCAAGGAAGTCATTTTTTCACTGTTTTTGGCATTTCGCAGACCTATCATTGAGTACAATACACCCTTTATTATGTACCTAACCAGGTGTATTCAACAAATGGAAAGTCCACAGAGCTTACTCACTAAAAGAATACAGGATGTAAGTAAAATGTCCTCTGCAGACCACCTCAGGGCCATAACCCTGTATTCTGTTTCCTCCAGGTTGTTGAGGGGAAATCTATGGCTGGCAAACAGTGCATTGTCAGACCCCACTCTGATGGACCCACATATACAAAAAAAACAAAGAGCACCAGAATGACACATTCAAAAGATGCAAACCTTCTCTGTGATATTAATTGATATTAATAGGACCTGCTGGACAGACAGGTATCTATCCCAGAGACTACCCCTCCTCTTGACCAGGATCCCCATCCATGTCAAGTAGAGCTCCTCCCTAAACCAATTCAAGTGTATCTTGGACAATTGGATGGGGAACAGTAAATCCATCACTAGCTTAGCACCTATGTCTCTAATGGACACAAGAGACCTGTAAATGGTTTATCTTCCAGATCCCTGCTTGTAAATATTTCACCTCCTATACCCCTGCTTACACTTATCAAGGGTATCAGAACTTATCAGAGATTTGGGATGCATGGCTAGGCTTAAAAAAATTCCCCTGTGGCTGTTATCCTAGTAAACACCTACGAATCTATAGGATGGCTGTACTAAGTATGGGATGTAAGTATTTTTATTCAACAGCAGAAACAGACACACTGGTGACACGGCACCCTCCTCTGGTAGTGTAGGATACCCAGGAGGTGCTACATGTTAAAATATATTATATGAACTTAAATTTGCAAGGAGGTTGGTACAGGAGAGAAAGATGGAGAGGAAACTAAAGCATCCTAGACGGGTCAACAGTGGTAGTATATGAGCAGAATGTATGTAAGTAGGTCCATTGTAGGAGTCATTGTTGCCCACAGCCTCAGCCACTGTTCATAGGTTCATAGGTTCATACTAGGCTATCTGCCCTAGGGCATTTATAAGCCTAGCCAGAATGTGTTTGGCTTTCGCCACCCATTTTAAATTTATTTTGTTATGCCCTTTTTCGAGGTTAGTATACTGTGCCTCTGTCTAACAGTGACAGAGAAGTGATACCCGGGGTAAACCTGCGATCTCCCATCCACCATCCACTCATCAAGATTCCTCTTGAAGAGAGTCAATGAGGGACTCTGCCTAACCTGGACTGGGATTTTATTCCAGAGTGAAGGAAGCCTCTGGGTTATGAATCTGTCCCTCCAGCAAGTCCTATTTATTTCAGTGCTGAGGTTCAAGTCTCTCGAGCGCGTAGCTCGATGGGATTTGGATTTTTTTCTGAGGTGCAGCATGTCCATTAATTCTGGATTGGACATGGCTTTATACGTCAGGCACAGATCGCCTCTGAACAGGCGGTATGCCACTGAGTAGAGCTGGAGTTTCTTTAACCGGGCAGCATATGGCATCTGTTTGAGCCCTTTGATCCTCTTGGTGAGGTACTTTTGGGGTCTTTCCAGTTGCTGCAGGTGTCTGATAAGGTACATCCCAAAAGGGGCATTGTACTCAATTATGGGCCTGATGAGGGATGAGTAAAGAGGCACGATGACCTCCCCTGATCTAGATGTGAATCCCTTCATGATTAGGTGGGCTATATAAAATGTTTTTCTAACCACTTTGGCCATGTGGTTGTCAAATGAGAGATTGCTATCAACTTGGGTCCCCAGGTCCCTAATTACTTCTTCTGTACTTAATGGATTACCACCTATGTGGTAATTTGTGGGTACTTTGTTTTTGCCAAAGGGGATGACTATACACTTTTTGGCATTTAGCTTGAGGCCATGGCTCTGGCACCAGTTGTCTGTTTCTATGAGGCCCTTTTGGAGGATGCTTGTGTCGGCTGGAGAGTTGATTATGGTGCCCAGTTTACAGTCATCTGTGAACTTGGTCAGCCAGTCCTTCCGTGTTGGCCTGTACCTCCGAGAAATATATACCGAACAAGAGAGGTCCCAGGACTGAGCCTTGTGGGACACCACTTGTAACTGGTTTGGAGTCTGACATGGCTCCAGCAATTCTAACCATGTGGGTTCTGTCCTTGAGCCAGTTTGCAATCCATCTAGTGATATAGGGTTTTATATTTAAGCTGGTGAGCTTATCTATAATGCCCAAGTGGGGTATTGTATCGAAGGCTTTTGCGAGGTCCAGGTAGGCTGTGTGGACCACCTTCCCCTCGTCAATGGGTTTGGTGACTGTTTCAAAGAAATCAATCAGGTTTAAGAGGCAGGATCTGCCCTTAACAGAGCCGAACTGGGTAGGATCCAGTGTCTGTAGGTCCCCAATATCTTTATTTATGAGGTCCATGATGATCCTCTCCATAGCTTTGCAGACCAAGCTAGTCAGGCTTATGGGGCGATAGTTTCCAGGATCCGTTGAGGCACCACCTTTATGGAGAGGGACCACTGTTGCTGTACGCCACTGTTTGGGCACATATCCTGTAGTAAGGCTGAGATTGAACAGTAGTTTTATCTTTGGGTTTAGCTCTTTTTGGAGGTCATGTAGGATGCAGCCCGGGACACCGTCTGGTCCCATTGATGCTGTGTTTTTTGCTTTGGAGAGGGCGGCTCTTACCTGAGCATCTGAGATGTCAGGGGGGCAGCACACTGCTGAGATAGATATTTGCCCTTTTGGTGGGGGGGGGGGTTTGCGCTGAACCTGTCAGCTATGATGTTGGCAATGTCTGTGGGTTTGGTGTATTTTTTGTCATTTAGGACTAATTCTGAGCATATCTGGGAATTACCACTCAGGTTCCTAACATAACTAAAGAAAGCCTTGTGATTATCCTTAGTGTCCTGTGCAATTTTTCTCTCGAAGCTGGCCTTAGACAATTTTATGAGTGCCCGTAGTTCTTTGCTAATACTGATCAGTGATGCCTTCCCTTTTTGGGATTTTGCTCTATCATTTAGTAGCTTCCTCCTTCTATTGTATAGTTTGTTTATGGCTGGGGTCCACCAGACAGGACGTCCGCCTTTGGAGGATTGGGTCTTGGTTTTATTTGGGATCGCATGATCCATGCATTCCTGAAGGTGTTCATAGAATGCGTTTATAAAGGATTCTGCGGTCTGGGCAGTATTTTCCACAGGCCCAGGGGCTTTGAAGGATTCCACCTTGGTTTTGAGGAGTGTGAAATTTGCTTTAGAGAAGTTTTTCACTGTGGTTTTCCTGGCAGGGGGTGGGGTCAGGATGTGAATATCCAGTGAGATTAGTTTATGGTCTACCAGTGAGGGATACACTTCTGGTCTGGAGCATAGAGTCCCCATGTTGGTGATGATCAGGTCCAGTATGTTTTCCCCTCTTGTGGGAGTGGTAACAAGTTGTTCCATAGCATTTGAGTTTATAAATTCTAGGAACCTTTGGGCTAGGGTGTTGGAGCTTGAGTAATTCTCCCAGTCTATGTTTGGGTAGTTGAAGTCACCCAATATAATGGTGTTTGGAGAGACCTTCATATTTTCCAGTGTTCTCAGGAAGGCCGAGTGGGGTTCCTGGGTTTGGGAGGGTGGCCTGTAGCAGGCTATAAACTGGAAGGCAGTTTTACCCACTGTTAGTTGCACATGGATAGTCTCTGATGCTTCATGCTTTGCCACCAACCTGGTGGTGTGGGTATCTTTGATGAATATCGATACTCCCCCTCCTTTTGTGGTTCGGTCCAAGTTTTGGGGCTGAAAAGCATGGTATGAGGTATAACCTGGTAGTGCTGGGGTGCTCTGAGCCCTGAACCAGGTTTCTGTTACTGCACAGATATCGATGTTCTCCATGCTAAGGAGAGTTTTGAGTGCGTGCATCTTGAGGTTTAGACTTCTGGCGTTGAGTAGCATTACTCTTAGTTTCTTATCCCTTGTGATACCTATGGAGGTGGGTTTGTCTTTTGAGCCTTGCCTAAAAAGGCACTATGGGGGTAGCAAGAGCCTTTGTCAATATCCAGCCCAGGGTGACAGGTGCAAGCCGTCCCTAGCAGCATCGTGGCTTGTCGAGCATATCATCCCAAGCTGACAGGCATTGGATTCCCTTTGAATGACACCAGTACTTAAGCCAATTGTTGAAATTGATCATCTTGTCTTCATATTGTGGCATCATTCTTGGTGAGGGTAAGATGCTACTCAAGGTTAGGGTCATACCGGCCTGGGCTACATGCTCACAGTGCTCCTCTATGTCTCTTTTCATGTAGTCCACTCAGGTCATTCACACCAGCATGGACAATGACTGAGTCATATTTGTACTTGCCTTGGAGTGACCTGAGTGCTTGTGTTATGTGGCGGATCCTAGCGCCCGACAGGCTGCTCACCGTAACCCTCTCCTTGTTCAACCTGGTGAGTGTGCCTGACGATAGAGTCACCTATTACAAGTGTATCAGGTGTGTTGTTTAGTCTTAAGGGATGTGACTGTTCGGCATACTGGCTTTGTGAGATATGTGTTGAACGTGTTTTGTTTTGGGGTAGCAGTTGCTTGGGTGTCTGCTTTGGAAGTCTCTGCTGCTTAGGCAGATCTTTATTTAGAGCCTCCGAGTATGTTTTGTGTGATTATGTGTTTGGTTTGCTGTCGTGGTAGGTCTATGTGAGACTGGAATTGTAGTGAGTGTGGTTTCCTTCTCCTCCTGACTGGTTATGCCAGTACTGAGTTGAGAGAGCTTAGCCCCCAGTTTGGCTATATGGTTGCATCTCTCACATGTGTTGGAATTTGTTGGGAGGAGGAGAGGGTTGTCTGTGTACATGAGGCAGTTGTAACATTGCCTCAAGATTCCCAGATTCACCAGCTGGACCAGAGAGGAGATTGACAACTGACCTTTGGACATGCTAGAATAATATTGGGAATTCCTTTATAATTGAAAACAAGGGCCAGTGGGGAGTGAGGGTGTAGTGCTTTTAATTTTTAGTGCTGACTTATATAATTGCTTTAGTGAGCAAGTGCCAGGTAACTTAAGTGCAATGTGTTACAGGTAGCTTAAATGCAAAAACGACAAACAGTAACTTTCTTTCAAGTGAAACAAGGAAATAAGTACAGTAAGCAATGCAGATATCACTAGTGATCCACAGAAGGTGGAATTAGCGTTCCAGGGCAATAACAAGCAAACAAACAACAAGCATATAAACAAAGCTAGATTCAGCAGGCCTTGATCTAGTCTATGCTACAGAAAACAAGGTGTACCAATTTCAGTAAGATGCAGTTCAAATATTCAGGCACTATAAACCTTTAACCAGAAATTCCCAGCTCAGAAGGGCAGAGTCCAGCTTCTTCTCCCACAACAGTGCAGACCACGAACCTTCTTAATGTAAAATAACTGGCCTGAAGCCCAAGTGCTTAAACCAGAACTAATACACTTTAAGAATAACAGACACTGGGCTCTCAATCAGCAGTTCCCAACTTAGAAGGATGAAAGCTACCTGTCCTGCCACCACAGTGCATGTCACAAACCTTCCCTAATGTAAAAAAACTGGTCTGAAGCCCAAGTGCTTAACCCAAAAGACTTAGAATGATAGCTACACTTTAATCAAGTTACTAGCAAGCAGTAATAAATACAATTGAATACTTTAGAGAATGCCTGGATTAGTGCTCAAGTTACACAAACAAAGCTAGATCCAGCAGGCCCGAATCCAGTCTATGCCACAGCAAACAAGGCGCACCATGTTGATAGACAAAGTCAGTGTGTACATGGCTTTGGAACACATGAAGGCACATACAGATACACAAACACACACACACACACACACACACACACACACACACACACACACACACACACACACACACACACACACACACACACACACATAGAAACACACATGCATTCAGATGCATATCTAGCTGTATTAGCCCTACTCCATCAAACTAAGAAAGTAAAAAAAATACCAAGCCATAGTAAGTGATACTTCACATAGCTCTGGCTCTTTTCTGAATACCCCCTCAGACTTGTTCAGTAAATATTGCTTCCCCATGCTGGTTCTAACTTAGAGGCATTTTATTCAGACATCCGGGATGAGGAGGCAAAGCCCCATGTGGGGCATTTGTTGATGATCATAAATTCAAGTAATTTTGAGCAACCAGTCATAAGACAGTGGTACTCAAATGAATGATACTCAGATTATGAAAGCAGGCGTGTACAAATATAAATGCATAGTGGGGGTCTGAACTGTTATACATGAAACATTTTGAAATACCTTGTACTATAATATTAGCAAATGAGTTTCATGGTGAATGTTGAAGACAGACATTGGGTAATAATCTTACAGTACTAGCTATTTCTTGTGTCAGATAAACCACACCCTTAAAGATTACTTTAATCTATGTTTTCCTATTTTGCATAGAATTAATTATGGTTCCCCAGTCAATTAAACATAATGCAACAGTTATATTTTTTTGTTTAATATGTTTACTGAATAGTGATTTAACTAATTGCTGTAGCCTAGGTGTTTATGAATCAGCTGTGTCATGGGTTTTTATTCTACTGCACATCTGAATGATTTTTAACATTTTTCTGATTGGCTGGTTGCATTTTTTTATTATATAAGTTTTACTTATTGCATTTACCTCTCAACCTCTTAGAGAAAAAAATTTGGACAAAGCCTAAAATGATGGGGGACAAATAGGGACAGATTTTAAATATTGGTTTACAAACTTAGAAAGTTCAATAATAGCTTTTGCATTAGCATGACTTTTCTGAAGGATGTGGAGCCTTAAACTCAAATGTCTGTCATTATTTAATGACTTCAATCCTCAGCTATTTGCCAGAAAAGTACACATTTTAGAAAGAACACACGAACAATATGAGGCAAAAATCTAGACATTCTGTGAAAATCTGTACAGTTTAGAGGTAACAGTTATTATACTTTATGTAAAATTATTTTTTTGATGGGAACTGTTGGTAATAGTGTGTATTTTTGCTACATGTTCTAAAACCATTTTTTAAGTCATCTTCCTTGTACCTGGAGTAGAGATTGAGAAAAGATATTCTGATTGGCTGAGGATAATGACATATAAAGAAATATATAATTATAATGTGCATCCCATGCCAGATGGAAAGATTTATGAGTAGGGCTGCTAATGTGTTCATAAACCTAATTTAAGATCTGATCCTTAAATGCAAAGTTACATAAATAAAAAGAAAATTTAATTCTCAGGAAACTGCAAAATGCTTTAGACATTAAAATTCAAACATGAATTACATTGTCTTTGGCTTTTCCTGGTTAGGGGTCGCCATAGTGGAACTCAGTCTGCTAATGATTGGCAGTCGATTTTTACAGTGCCAAGTTGCCTGCCCGACACCCACCCTTCAAAAAAGGCACACCCATTCACGCATGCACCTACCTGCATGCCTTTAAAGTCACTCGACCGCGGGGAGGACATGCAGTCTCCACACAGAAGGTGCTCCAGCCGAGAACTGAATGGGAGAACCTCTTGCTGTGAGGTGACAATACTATGCGCTGCACCACCGTGGCCATAAAAAAATTCAAACATGAAGTCAAACATGAAGGCAATAGCTAATCTCTGCATTTGCTTTTGGCATTCGTTGACATAAGGATCCCCTATTCCTTGCAAAAGACAACACTTGTTTAATCACTGAGTGTACATATCACGTTTAAACTAAATATCATGTGCATGCATAACTTTACATGAAACACACAATCTATATGATATTTTAGTAAGTTTGTTTACCTATCAGTTTTCCTACAGTATGTCTGACCCATAGTAGTTTGTCTTTGCAATGCTGAAAGGAACAAAGTCTGTAGCAAATATAAAGCTGCAGATAACACATTAATCATGCACATAGTTTCTATTTAAAATCATTGCTGAACTCAGCAATAGATGTTATTCTTCTTATCAGCACTTGCACAGAGGTACAAGTTGATATAAATTGATATGTTGACAGGTGGGCATAACAGTTAACACTAAGGTGACCAAACGGTATTTTGCTTCTTTCTAAAATACCACCTCTTAAATTTGAAACTCTATATTACGAGCATGAGTAAAAAATGCAAATATATTTTCATACAGCTTTGTTTCATAGACAGAAACTCAAATAAACATGACTATTACACTTAAATCAGTATCCTGAAACCTATAGAGAACTGAATTGACAGCCATTAAATTACTGGATTCCATGCTTCTAGGGCTGTACTGCCTTTTATTTAGAATATTTATTAATGAGGTGAAGGTGCATTTAGCTCACAATCTTGGAAAATATATTTGCTTATTTATTTTCCTTTTATGCATCAAAATAAATTTTGCAGTTGTTTTCATGTATAACATCATACATTATTTCAGGTTTCTGAGCTTCATTTTTTTGGGGGGTTATCAATCCTTCACAACTTTCTAGATCTTGATTTGAATCTTATGGCTTTGCAGAAGCAGCCTCGTGATAATACTGTTTTGTTATTTTTCATGCTTTTCACACCTAAACTGACACTTGAGGTGAGATATAGTATAAGTCCTTACTTGAAGGGAATGATTTATTTATTTTATTTGTCTTTTGATAACTTGGAAAGTCAAACTGAGCCAACGGTCCATTCTCGTTGGAGGTCCGGGGAGAAAAGCTCCACAACAAATTCAAAAACATCTAAACAGTAGTTGATGAGTAATTATATACAAGGGATGAAAAGTCCCATAACAGATTAAATATTTACATTTGTACCCTGTCTTCACTGGAAGCTAATGAACTGTACTTATTTCATTTAAAAATATGTATTTTGCCACTGCATTCAGCACCTACTGTGAGCTGGGAAGAAAGGCTTCACAAAAACACACATAAAAACATTCTGCATTATCTGATAAGTAATTATATACAAGGAATGAAAATCTCCCGAACGATAAAACACAAACAGATTGAAATACATGTACAGCATATTATTAAAATTAATTGTATTTGGGTATACAATATGTACTGCAAGTGGCAAAGCACCTTCAGAAATGCATAGCCTATCTCAAATAAACTGATGCACAATTAGTTCTTCAAAATATTGACTATATTTCTAATAATATCTGGAGGTGATAAATAAACTATTCTGCTGCCAAAACAGAGGAGCAGTAATGAGCAGGAGGGAAAATAAAGGATATGGAGAGAGAGAGAGAGTTGATTATTATTAAAAATATGAAAATGTTATGGAAGGACATGCAAGAGGAAAACATATAGTGGAAGAAGAGCATACGTTAGTAGTATGGTATCATTAAACTGAGAGCTTCTTTTGATGTTAGGCCATTACTACCTGCTGCGATCTGAAGGTGTTAGTAAATTTAGAGTGAGAATTTACTCAGAGTGAAGATCACTATATTGATACATTTCTTGTGGTCACATTTCAGCACTCATGCTTCTACAATTGACTGTATCTTAGCTATATCATTAATATTGTTTTTGGACTCCGTTACAATGCTTTTAAGATGAAACCATCATAATAACGACAAATGTTTTGTAATCAGGTCATCTCTACTAGGGATGCAGGAATACTTCAGTATTAGGTGAGAGGCATTTTAGCTATTCCTGCCAGCACTCTTATTTACTATGGAATGAAACTTATGATGGTTTCCTACATAATTTGTATACTATTTTTATAAACAGATGGTTTTATCTCAACTGCATGGAAAACAATGGGTGCATGTCACAATGCCGAATTTCTGAAAGATTGAATTTCATACAGCAGAGACCATATGATCGATGTTTTGGAATCTCAACATTGTGAATGGAGATCTGCATACAGCGTGGAATGGGAGATTTCCCTTTTCCTCGCTGTAGTGCGATCTCGGAGTTGGTAAATTTAAGTAGCAGGAGTGTGGGGGGTGCAGGGGGGCTTGCCCCCCTGCAATAATGGTAAGAAAGTTGTTTTTTTTTGTTTTTGTGGATTTATTTTACAATGTCAAAGTTTGATCATATGGTTTTGCCCATATGAAATTCAATCTTTTGGAAATTTAGCATTGTGAAGTGAATGCGGAATATGAAATATAAGAATTATAAATACTGCCACCCTTACAATTCATTAAATTATATTGTATAGTTTTCTGGATTTGAATAACTGGGTATGATGCTGCTATTTTGCTTAATTAATATATTAAAATCCTATCTTACATAAGGAACATAACCCACAACTCTTATGATTGTTAAGCTACCACAGGAAGTGTTATAACAAAGGTTCCTTGAGATGACTTGATTACAAAACATTTGTCGTTATTTAACTGTCGTATTGTTTGAAGCCACACTATTATACATATTACACGTGTATGACAGTGTATCTTCAAATGTAATTCCTTATGCAAAAATGCATGAGTTCTTCTTAAGCTCCAGTTTTAATTAATCATTTTAGTAATGCTATACTACTCCTATCCAGTGATATGGTTTGATTAACTTAATTGACAAAGAAAGCACTCTACAATATTGTGTCTAGCTTAGAAAATATCACAAAGAACAAATATTGTCAATAAAAGCATTATACCTCATACAGACAGTTGAGTTGTATCTATTCCAGGTAATCAAACTTAAAATTCTTTGAAATACAGAAATATCAGTCCCAAAAGAGTGAAAAGAATTCAATAAAAAATGTTTAAGCAGGGCAACTTGCATCCATACCCCTTTACTAATAATACATGCCAACTCTGAAATCGTACAACAGTGCGAAATGATAAATTCTCCCACATACATATGCCGGCATTCTTTTCTATGGCATTTGTTTGATATTCTAAACATTAACAAGTGAATATTCGATTTTGTAAAGAGGACCCATTCATTTTTAGCTGCTTAACAGTCAAATGTAAATTATCAGAAGTGCATAGTAGTTTTAAAAGAATGTCCTTTAGGTAGTAATGGTATCTCACACACATAAATTCATTAAAATGTCCTGTTAGTTCATCACTCTGAGGTTTATTTTAGTTTTGTATATAAACAATCATATGGCTTCCAGGAATCTGAAACACATTTCAAATCAAGACAGTATTTTTTTGTTACGCCTCACACAAATAGTAAAGCAATTATATTGAAACCAATGAACTTCTAATCGTGATCAAACAGCTTGATTTCTGAAGGTGTGCTGTGAAGTCTGTTGCCTATTAACCTAGCCCCAAACACAGGTACATGAAAACTAACAGATCTCAAAGATTCCATATCCTGCATGTGAAAGAATACTTCATGGGTCTGCAAACAAGAAGCATTTTCTCAGGATGGTTATCCTCTTAAAACTTTTTCCCCTTGAGGAAATGCATCTGACTGAAACTGAAATTTTAATTGAATTCACATGGGGAGAGAATGGTTTGCAGTTATTCTTGTATTTCTGGACTATGTTTTCAAGTCTTTGTATCCAGCAGAGATCAAATAAGGAGTTTTCTGCTTATCCATGTGTTTTCTTTTCCTGTACTGGCTACACATTTGTAGTCTGCTGCCTAGCATGAGATTGTATAATAAAAATATGCAACACAAGTTATTATGATCTATCCTTGCTCAATATCTCTATAATTACACATACACTGACATTCACACACACACACACACACACACACACACACACACACACACACACACACACACACACACACACACATGGGGATACACGGACCACAACATTCTCTACGGTTAAAGTTTAGTTTTCATTTCATTTAAAAAACTTTTACATACAGAGTTGTGCATTTGAAATTTATCTCAACAAAACCAAAAGACACTGTTGTACATAAAAAGAACTACTTTAAGCACAAAGTTTACAATGTTTCAGTGTAAATGGATCAATTGAGTCTGAGATATATGCTGTTAACATTACTTTGATATGCTTTAGTCCTTTTAAATGGTCATTTCAGATTGCCTCTGACAAGAAATGTCAACATATTTAAACAGTACTTTGAGATGGCTAGTTACGTATGCCATTATGCAAATGGTATACTGCCCATGCAAAAATACTGAGAACGATTTTGAGCTGAAATGCAGTATGGTCAGATTTCAGTACCTCATTTTCATGGTGAAAAAATATATATACAGCCATGAAATATGCTACATTAGCAAAATCTTTATCGTACAATAATCACCTCAATTCATTTTTGGTATGATGAAGGGAGGCAAGATCCCTGAAGAACAACGCTACGAAACAGACTATACAATACAATAAAGGGTGGACATATCCTGACCCTGGCAAAACATGTATAAATACACAGACACTAACACGTACACATATAGGGGAAAAAAAAAAAAAAACTAGAAAAAAATTTAAGAAATTGGGGCTGGAAAGAAGGGATGCTACCACAACACTGATCTATTAGAACATCTAATGTTATGGTAAGTTTACATAAACAACTGTACTATGTTCAAACATAGATCACTGTTGCGGTACTCTAAGCTCTATTGGGAGAATATTATAGCTTAGAGGAGAAAAGAAAACTGGAGAAGGGCAATAAACTAAACTTTCAGGGCCCTTCCTGGTGAATAGACCGAGGAAAGCCTGCTCTGGACCTGGAAAAGGAATTTACCTTGTAATGTTTTGCAAAAGTGGGTACAGAGGACCATGTTGCTGTGTTTAGAATACTTCTAAGTCTACCTCTTTGCAGAAAATGACCAAAGTAGCCA
Source organism: Protopterus annectens (assembly GCF_019279795.1). Classification (NCBI taxonomy): domain Eukaryota; kingdom Metazoa; phylum Chordata; order Ceratodontiformes; family Protopteridae; genus Protopterus; species Protopterus annectens. Next base: position 731,210,182 of record NC_056726.1, read on the forward strand.
AATACACTTGTAGAATAGGTTGTAAACTTCCCAGAAATGCTTTATTATAATGAGTATAAAAAAGGCAATAGCATGAGGCAACCACCAGGAAATGGTTTGTTTTGACACTAGTTGTCATTTCTTCTTACTTTTATAGGAAATAAACAGCTGACCAGTGTTCCTAAAGGTTTCAGTTTTGTTTAGGTAGCATCTGAGCTGCCTGTTGACATCAAGAAATGTGAATGATTCTTTCTCCCTTGTCTCTACAACCAAGAAGCAAGAAAGGGAGACAATAGTTTTGTGCTTTAAGTACGATCTGAGATGACTTCAGCTATAACAACAGGGTTTGATCTCAAAGAAACCCTGTTGTTGTGAAAAATGAGGTAGGGTTGATTGAAAATAACAGCCTGTAATTGAAATATAATCCTTGAAGATATCAATATAATGAGTAAAACAGTCTTTCAAGTTAAGAGCCTCAAATTAGCCTGATGAGCTAATTTAAATGTAGGCAAAGAATGCGCCTCAAGGACAAAGTATAAATCCTAAGAATCTGTTTCTTAAGTAGATGAATATATGAAACTCCTTTCAAAAATTGTTTACCTTGAGCATTATTTGAAATGTAAATAATCAAAGCAGACAAACTGAAGTGCCCAAAAAATGTACCTTGATAGGGTAATGTGGAAGAGCATTGCACAGTAACTCACACAAACAATTAAGAACCAGAATCAGCTAGGCTTGAAGAGGATCCTGGATCTTTCTCTGGCCTCAACTAGAAAATCTTTTCCATTTCTACATGTATGACTATCTAGCAGCAGGTTTTCTGGAATACTTTAGTATTTGCTGCGCATTCTCAAAAGACAGATGCCTAAAAGGTTTTAAAATTCTATCACCCAGGCAGTTAGATGAAGAGTTTCCAGAATGAAGTGTATTACTCTCTTCTGATCTGGATTGAGTAAATCTTGTCTATATGCAGGCAAGTGGTAAATAGCCCCTGTCCAGACTGGATAAGAAGAAACAATCACTTTAGCCCTGGCCAAAAGGGAGACACCAGCACAATTTTTGGGGAACCCTTCTGAATAATTTAGAAGAACAGTGGGCATCAGTGGAAAGGGTAGAAAGGCAACAGGAACACTCCCATCTGTAGGAATGAGACGGCATCTCTCTCTCAGGCCAGTCTGCAATAAATCTTAGAGCACATATTCTTTGATTGTCTGCTTTGAAAGGAAGGAAACAGATGTATTTCAGGCATTTCACACATTTAGATTAATTTTTGAAATGCCCTGATGAGCTTCTCTACAGCCAAATTATGCTCTGATGGAATGTAGGGAACCTGAAAAGTAGAATTTGAGTTGCAACTTCCTCAGCTATCAAACCATAACTGCAAAGAGGGTAAGCTATGATACCATATTATTTGTAGTGCAAAAATAGATAGTAGGATAAGTTATGATACCCGATTACTTGTAGTGCCTAAACAAATAATAGAATAAGTTATGGTACCCTATTATTTACAGTGCATAGACTAATAATATAATAAGGTACAGTATGCTATTATTTGCAGTGTGCAAACAAATAATATAATAACTTATGGTACTTATTGATTGTAGTGCATAAATAAATAGTAAGATAATTTATGGTATCCTATTAGTTGCAATCCATAAACAAATAATAAGATAAGTTATGGTATCCTGTTATTTGTAGCGTATAAACAATTAATTGGATAAATTATATTACCCTAATATTTGCGGAGGATAAACAAATAACAGGATAAGCTATGGTATGCTACTATTTGTGGTGCATAAACAAACAGTAAGATAACTTATGGTACCCTATTATTTGCAGTGTATATCCAAATAATAGGATAAGCTGTGGTACCCTAATATTTGTAGTATACAAAAAATAATTGGATACATACATACAAATATTTCATCCTCTTTTTTATTTGGATAAGTCATGGTGCCCTATTATTTGTAGTGAATAAATATATGATTGGGTAAGATATGGTACCCTATTATTTGCAATGCATAAACAAATAGGATAAGCTGTGGTAGCGTTGTTGCCTCACAGTAAGACACTGTCCGGTTCAATTCTCAGCTACAGCGTCTTCTGCATGGACACATAGGTGAATAGGCGTACCTTCGTTGAAGGTTGTGCATCAGGGCTAGTAACTCGGCACGTAAAAATCAACTACCAATCATTAGCAAACCAGAGTTCAGCTGTGGCGACCCCTAACCAGGAAAAGCCGAAAGAAACAACAACCCTATTATTTGCAGTGCATAAACAAATAATAGGACAATCAATGTTACCTTATTATTTGTAGTGTATAAACAAATAACAGGATAAGCTATTGCTCCCTAGTATTTGTAGTGCATAAACAAATAATAGGTTAAGCAATGGTACCCTATTACTTGTAGTATATAAAAAATAATTGGATACATACATATATGCAAAATATTTCAAGCGCGGGTATTAATGACCTTCAATATACCAAAACAGTTGTTCCCATAATAAGTGTTCAGTGTGTTCTTAAAAATATCTAAGCTAGTGATTGCGTTTATGTATTTTGGTAGTCTGCTCCATGCATCAGCTGCTTTTGTAGAGAACCTACTAGTATATTTCTCATTCATATAGAATATTCTACACAGGTAGGCAGATGATTCTATATTACTTTTTGATAACCGCAAATATTCCCAGAGATAGTTGTCTCTAAATCCCCTGTATACCTGAATAAGATATCTTCTTAAATATCTATAAGAGACACTGTACAAGTTCAGACATTTTAATATTTCATAATAACTAAAATTTCACATCAATGGATGGCCTTGGTATATTTTAATAAGTTGCACCTTGTTATTTGTAGTGTAAAAACAAGGATAAGCTACGGTAGCCTATTAATTGTAGCACATAAGCTAATAATAGGATAAGCTACAGTACTCTATTTTTTGTAACATTTTTAAAATAGTAGGATAACTCATTGTACCTTATTATTTGCAGTGCATAAACAATTTATAGGATAACTTATATCAGTCTATTATTTGCAGAGCAAAAGAATAGTAGGATAACTTATGCTACCCTGTTATTTGTTATGTGAAGCAAATAATAGGATAATTTATGGTACAGTCACACAAAAGATAATTTCTGGTCAGCTTTGCACACAGTACACAGTGAAATGCACAATGCCATGAATGAAATACGTGCATTGAATATTTAGAGACAAGAAATAAACAGGCTCATCTTCAACAAACAAATGTACTGCATATAGGTATTGATAACTTAATCTTATTAACGAATAGTGTTAGTCTATTAGTAAGCAAGCTCAAAGTGAATGAGGGTACACTGCTTACACCTCACACACCCTCTCTGTGCCAGTTGTTTATTAGCAAAACCAAACAACCATCTAAAATAAAATGAGAGGAATGTATATGAAGTTCTTGGGACCAGAAATATAGAGTCTTTCTCTAAGTTGCTATGGACATCCAGGAAGATCACAAAGAGAAGTATAGTATCCCTTGAAAAAAAAAACAAATCCTGTCTAAATGGGGTTAATAAATATACAATTGAATTTATAGAAATTAAACATTTGATTAAATAAAAAGTTTTCCTGAAATGTGATCCCTGGTACCTAATATGCCAAACTTATGCAAATAAAGTTTGTTGAGAGCAGGTCAGTGCATACTAGCTTGATATGCCTCCCAGTGATTGCCAGTCCTCTGGAATAAGCTCCCACTTCATGTGAAGCAGAGCTCCTCAATGACCCTATTTAAGTTCAACCTTGACAATTGGATGGGAGACCGTAAATTCAACCTGGGGGTGGCACCTATATCCCTCATGGACAGGGACAGTCAGTGCTAATCAATGATTCTCTCTGTTAACAATGACTATTTAACCATTGTTCGCTAGAGAACAAGGGTATTACATGGCTAGCTTGTTAAGGCCCAAAGGCCATTAGCTTAGTAATAACCTATAAACCTATGAAAAAAAGGTATGTTTTATGAAACTCTTTACCTTGAGTAATCCTACTCCATGGATATGTGATAACAAAGAAGGAAATGTGTGTTATTTATCAGAATCATGATAAAAATTCTGTCTATATCAAAGTTAGGGCTTCTTCCCTATAAATGCAGTAAATTCTCAATCTGACTAAAAATGCAATTTTTACCTGCTGTATTCATCAACATTCATCATCAAATGAGCCTCTAACATTTCCATTTGTTCCATTAATATACTAAACTGAGCACAATGTTGGAAATGAAGCCATATATTAAGAGACTGAGAAAATAAATACACTTAGAGCTTAAATTAATTCTCCATAGTACTCATTTTGACCAGTTTTTAATTAAATCCAAACATTCTAAAATTCTTTTTGTTCTAATATCAACATTTTGATGCAAAATTATATTAATAATGTTCCCACTGAACTTAGCATAAGATGATCTGCTAAGATTCTAGAGCATGATGAATTACAGAATTCTGAAAAAGTAGCCAAGGTGCACAAAAAATAATCCCTCCTTGAATATCCCTTAAATTTGAGTCAAAATGCATGAAACTAGTCTACAAAGGACATGTATGTGGTCAGACTTCCAACAGTCCTTTATGGGCCAATAAAGTGACTTATCACCATAGAGCACTTCCCTACCAACAGCCCTTTCATTTTACAATGCAAAACATGTAAATTGTGTAAAAGTGTAAAGTCATCACTTAAAGTAACAAAATTATATGCTGTCTTGGTAAACCATTAGACAAGTTAAAGAGTAAGTGTTATAAAAGCCAGACTGAACATAAATTGTTCCCAGAAACAGTGTAATATCACAAACCCTTCATTTTACTATCAGTATACAGAAGGGCTAGCCACCCGGTGTGTAAACCTTGGATATAGATGATGCGTAAAAAATAGTGATATGTGGTTGTGATTGGATGGCTACAGAATGACTCTTCATACAGGTGTCTAGTACTTGAAAAATGTTGTTGATTAAAAATGATTCAATGACCTTTGAATGTATTACAGTCAGAACTGACAAAATAAATAAATAAATAAACAAGCACAGGAATCTCTCTAGTTCCAATCTCACCAACATGAGTATTGAAAAAAAAATAAACAGAAAAACTAGTAGTTTTTAAAACTTCATTGATGAGCTCAGTCACAGTAATTTCCAAAAATCATGAAAACCGGCTAGTGTTCCAAAGCAACAAGCCTTTATTCATCACAGACCAGCGATCCTCAGTAACAAAAATCAGAAATACTTTACAATGTTAAACCTATCAGCTTTTATACTCTTAAAAGTAGATGTATTGCTTAATTTTAAACCAGCATATTCCAGGCAAACAATATAAACAGGGCTGTAAAAGTTCATTTAAGAACAGCAAATGCCCACCTTCACACACTACTACTGATTAGATCAAACTAAATCCTAGTTAAGGAAAACACTACCTATCTATTTGCAACCCACATTCCAAAATCAGGTATTAAGGAAAGCATAGCATACATATAAAAAAGGCTGTATTTTAAGTAAAATCCCTTTCGGCTAACTAATGCAATAAAGCCTTCATCAGGTCTGTGACAAAAACTAACTTCCTATAAGTATATGATTTTAGATTTTAGTTCTTATGATTTTAGTTCTTGTCACAGACAAGAGAAGACTCCATGTTACTCCAAATGTCAGAAAACAAACTCCTCAGCTTTATTCATCTCTTCAATCAGACATAACATCATTCTATCACCATATCCAAGTGGTAGAGGCTCTCAGTAGAAGCTATTACTTCACTTTTAGTGAACATTTTCACTTAACATGCTTCATAATAAAAACCACTTCTAAAAAGTATCTGAGATAGAACTAACTTATTTACTTGATAACAATGATGGACTATTGCATGTGCATTTCCATTTTATCCTCAAACCCACCAAACAGCCTTCTGTAAATTAACTCCATCTTGAGGGAACAATGCACCACAGGAGGAAGGATTGCTGGATAGGCAAGTGACCTACAAAAGTGGCATGAATCATATTTAGGCAGCCTAGGCAAATGGAATTATTTCTGCAATGTCAGTTAATACCCATATTTAGACCGCCTCGTTCACCTTCTTTACTTACTTCAGTACTCAAAATCTTTACTTCAAAACCATTACAGGCTCTTCTTGCCTACAGATCTTCTCTTTAGCAGATGCCTTAGTCTAATCCTCCTTACTAACTTCATTGCTCTGTCACCCTTTGCTCAATTCTGTTATTGTTTCTGTTATTTTATTCAGCTAAGGTGCTACTTACATTCTCAAAGTAAACAAATGGATGCATGCAGAATGTATTCAAGCTACTTAAGTAATTCTGCTACTATGATATTTTCAGTGAAATCAAGCATACAGACCTATAAATTTCTTTCCTAAACTTGCTTTGATCTGTATATATTTGCCTTCTGGCCACAGTTTTTCCATATCACACCATGACAAATGAGTATTCCTACCCATGTTTCAATATGGTGCATGTAACTAAAATATCTAGGTAATGCTGTATGTAGTTTTGAAATGTTTATTCCATAGAGAACTATATTTGTCTTGGCTACATTGGTGCAGTTCTGAATGCTTAGTTTAAATGAATGTATGTATTTTTCCTGGTTAGTATTGTAAATGTTACTTATCAGGGATGTATCAGTAAAGTCTGAATATATATCATATTTCTTTACAATTCCTGTATTTGCTTTTTGTCTGTTCTAATAACTGTGGCCTGAGTCACAGCTGGTCCTTGAACCAGTTCACTGACCAGATTAATAAAAATATAATAAATCATTAATTAAGGATTCTTCACAGACCTTTTTATAGCAGAGTTATAGAATGAACCAAATACTACATCACCTTAAACACTTTTTTATGCCTTATTTGATGGTTAAAACCATTTATATGTAATGTTGTTGATTATGTAGTCATGTTAAGCTATTAGAAAAAAAATACAATTTTTCCGCTACCTGCAGCAGTGCACAATAAAGAAAATAAATAAATAACAAGAACAAATATAATGTATTATAAAACCAGAATAACAACGTAAAGGGTCACTGAAGAAAAAAAAAAACGCAAAGCATATAGCATTGAGAAGCAATTGCTTATTTGAACAAATTCAAGGCTCTCAATTCATTTTCATCCTCCTCTGGAAATATGAAGGACATATCTCTATATTTAAACTGTAGCATAGCTAAAAATAAAAACCTAAACTGGGTTCCCTGTGAAAAAATTCCTTGGAATCAAAAAAGTACTTATCATAAGATAAAAGGCACTTCTCCCACTAATAGCCCATTTGAAATTCAGAGACATGTTAGTAGCAATAAAGTAAGACCTCGTTGTTGGCTAATTTGCATGTCTCTGAATTGCACTTACTACTACAGCATGTAGATCATTGCTGATCAGCACATTACAGTAGTAACCTGCTGATCATGTAGGCAGTGGCATCCCACACACAATTACACAAACATAAGCACACACACACACATACACACACACACACACACATCACACACACATGCACATGCACCACACACTACACATCACACACAGCACACACACCACACATACACACACACACACACACACACACACACACGCATACACACACTATAGTCCCTGTACACATCTCTACCCTTTCTGCCCTCTTTTGGTTCCCCCACCACTGTAATAATTGGAGTATAAATCCAGTGCATACCTATTAGTACCTGGTGGTCTAGTGTATCCCCCACCCTCCAATCCCCATGAATGATGACTCTGCCCCACAATCCCCATTATGATGTCAGTGTCACTGCAGCACTTTACTTTTTATGTTATCCCTGGTGTACTGTGGTTCCCCAGTCCCTGTTTTGGGACAAGTCTTTGGTATGGCCATCATAGTACTTTATGTAGAGATATATAGTGAGTTATTGAATTCCTCAGATGTATAGATGCCTTCCTGGAGGCATTTCCAGGTAAAGAGAGCACATGACTATTTAGCATACCTCCCCCAAATACCTCTTTAGCATTTAACATGGCCACAGGTACTGCTCTTCAATGTGTTGCATGTCTCCATGTTACAAAAAACATGCAGCATCATGTAAGGGTAGTTGCTGCATAAGGGAAAGGATCTATGCTGTGTACATGGTATTTTAATGAATCCCCCCCCCCCCTCAGTATCTTCTTAATTGAAAGAAAAAATATGTCCTTTCTCCCTAATGTTTGATGGAAAGTCCTAATACACAGAAACTGTTGCCTGGTGTGTTTATTTATTTTATTTATTGCTTTTGTTAACCAGGGTATTCTGACTAGGATCTGGTAGCCCCTTCTCATTGGGGGCCCATGGAGAAAAATACTAGTCACAAATCAGTCATTTTTTTTTTTACAAAAGAGAAAATATAAAGCAGACATTTGCATATAGACATTCAGGGACTGAAAGGTAGCTATACTATAGAAAATTACCACCAGCCCATAACACATCTCTTCTTCTTCAGTGTACCTAACAGTAGGTAGAAGGTAGGGCATAAAGAAGGAAATGCATGCAAAAAATCATAATAGTTGCCCCGGTGATGGCTTGACCTGGTAAATCCTTGCCAGTGATTGGGAATGAATAAGTTCAAATGATGTGAGGGGATGATGACTGACAGTGGGGCAGGCTGCATTTTTTTTTTACAAAACAGATTTTTTCTTTAGCTATTATTTGGAAGACTGCAAGCAGATTAAGGCTCTGAGCTGTTAACACATTTCTTACTGTAGTCCATAATCCATGCTTCAGTGTCTGATTCTTTCGAATTCATTTGCCTGCCATGTGACTCTGAGTAATTCACTTAAACATACAGTGCTCCCAGACTGCCACTTAAAAGGGAGACTTGTGTCCAGGTGGTGTACCTGGTTAACAACTGAATGATGTATTAAAAAAAGTGAGCTTAGCAATTAAGAGGCTTTGAACTAGCTGAGGTGCAGATATGCATAGCAGGTTGTATAAATAAGCCAAAAATGTTATAACCTACAAGTTATAGTATTTATGCATTTACAAATCAGAGGACAATGGATGCAAACCATATTGAAGCTGTCGGCCTCAGTACTCAAGAGATACAAATATATGAAAATAAGAAAACAATGGAATTTCAGTTAATTTTAAATAACCCACTGCAAGTAAACTGCATCAAAATGAAGGATTATTCTGGAGAATTGCTGAGGAAATGTTTTAGGATTGCCTGGAGTGATTAATTTCTGCTAAGAGATATGTTCTGCTCATAAGGATTAAGTATGAGACTGGATAATGTTACAGGAATTGATGTGCAGACATGTACGAATGATGGTCTGGAAGATAAATTAGAGGGGAGAACAGATGGTTAGAATTGCTCTGCAGTCTAGAAATAAATGCAGTGCGTCTTCTTTCTTACAGAGTATGACACACCCTTTATGTTGAAAATAAGATTTCTGGGGGAGATAAGTGTATTCAGTCAAGCTTTGTGTATAACTTATATACTTTCAGGATGAAGTTAGCAGAGATTCATCAGGTACCTATGTTCAAAAGGCATCCACCACTATCAAATGCAGATTTTTCTTGCAGTGCATAACAATGCTTAAATGGCTGATTATGCATATATAAACATCTGCAACATCTTCCTTCACTTTTATTAACAAAAATAAACAAAGCTGACATCTTTTTTTAAAGTTTAAGTTTTTGTTGTAAGAAAAGAAGCTCTGGGTATGCACTTAATGGCTTTACTACAACTAACATCAGTAGAGCTTTTAAAACGTACAGTAAGAAAGCAATTAGTTATTATAGTAATTTTCCAATGAAAAAACATACCTGTGCACCATGGTATGTACTGCATAGACTGTTGATCCAGTGCTTCTCCCCATAAACAAATATTTTCACCTCAGCACAGGTAAAATGTCTTGTATGTCCATAATCAATGACTTCTAAGTGGACCACATCGTGTTAATACTACATGAGTTAATACAGTCTGTTTTAGGTCACTTTGCCAGGGTGTGGAATTGTTTTGTGGCATATAACTTGCAGTTAAAGTTGTTACGGTAAAGGTTTTTATTAGCAGAGAAGGGCATGGGTTTGATTGAATTGAGGTAGAATAGCCATACTAGAAGGAATTTGTTGACATTAGTGGGACTTTTTGTCCATTGTTGCATGTAAGTCTGAGTTAAGAACTGCATTCTTGTGGCATGAGTGATAGTTTTTTTTCATACTTGGGCATCTGAACTAGAATATAGGGTGAACTGGTATTAGGGTTGGTGGTATTATGGAGGAAAATAGGGAAGAGGTCTATAAGACATAGCAAAAATGTTAAGAAGAGGATGATGAGTGTAGATTTAAGCAGATGCAGTTTGCTCAGGTCCGGGAGAAAGGGGATAATGGATTAGTTGGCAACAGATAAACAGTGAAACTAATTTTCTTTCCAGATCATAGAAGTGTAAGCAAGGGGATGCCAGATTAGCTGCCACATGAGCTGTGAAAGCTAGAGATGGCAGAGGGAGGGATAGAGGTTAAGTTTTTGGCTAGTGGGCAATAGAAGAGAAATAATAACAATCTGTGGAGCTGCATCAGGAAAGAAATTAAGGTAGAAAAGATTCTAGGTGGCTGACCAATCTGATTTCTTAGTTAGAAGAAGGTGACAGCTAACATGTGAGAAGGGAATGCACTGGCATTTTTTAGAAATGTACACTGATTATGTGAGTAGGCAATGTACAGTAATGTGCGACAAGGGTACAGTAGAGGTTACTCAGAGAAAGAGGATATTGTACTGCTTCCTAGGTCAGAAGTGTACAGTCTAACTGCCTGTTAGTTTATAATAGCAGGGAAATGGCTATGAAGAGAAGAGGGAATGATGTCTTTTATCTTTAGAGTCAGAACTGGCAACCATTGTTTACCCACTGCCAGAGGTTTCAGCCAGTTCCCACTCCGGTGACTACTGGAGTCAATTACCTGCATTACAACTGAAAATGAGAAAGATGGGGAAAAAAGAGACCACATTAATGTATCCAAATGGTACCCATATCTTAGTGATTATACTGGGGTGTCACTAATGTCATAGACACCCAGCTACCATAAGAGCAATTGCTGTCTCCTCTGACATCCTGACATCCTGCAATGTTCAGCTTGTGCTCCTTGACTACTGCAAAAAAAATATGCACACCTCAGTACACAGGTGCAAAAAGTTATACAATAACAAGATGAAAACATGCTTACAGCAAATGTCTTATTCTCTATCTCTCTAAGCTCTGCCTCCACTGTAGAATGAGGTTTTTGGTGGCTCCAATGCAAAGTGCTGTACTGATGCAGGCTTTGGTCTTCAGAAGAGGTGATGTCAGGGACATCACTGATAAGTGCATGCCAGACATCATTCTTGCATAGGAAAACCTTCATACCCCTCAAACCCTCAGGAAAGTCTCTGTGAAAAACAACACAATCTCAGTCTCTGAGGGACCAGCAGTTCACACACCTGAGAATTCCATGCTAGGTCCTTTCTAGGTCCACTCAAGGAGCCCTGTATGCATTTATGCATATTTAGACATCATATGATATATATTACTGTGTAGCAATGGGGTACTAGCAAACACTTTTATTACACAGGTATCATGCTATGGGTCCACACATACTGCATGCATGTACATTACACTAACATGCTTCTGTAGAGCTGTATCAGATGCGGTTTGGCTGAGTAGCACATTGCATTCTAGATTCACTTCAAATTTAGCGACATTAAATTGATTTATTGGCATACTTGTCATGATAAGAAGCCCTGGTTAGTATGATCAGAAGCATGATCTCCATTTTTCTCGAAGACGCTGTCAGATAAAAAGTATTGGGATACAAGGCTGTACATTATAGCTTTCTGGAAATGGATATAGCAAATTTGGAGACTGTAATCCACCCTGGCCAGAGTATCTCATCAGTGTGTTCAACACCGGTGGAAAGTGTGTGTGTGTGTGTGTGGGGGCAAAGCAAAGTGGCATAGCATTGCCATATCCAGCTGTGTTGGTGCAGACATTGGACATGGCACACATAAATAAGAAGCAACGCAGGTTGACATAAAGCCAGCTGTGCATAGTTGCAGACATAGCAAAACATTGTTGTGGGTATGAGTTAATTGGCTTTGTGTGCCACTACCTAAGATCAGTATGAAAATTTTGGAAAAGGTGTATGGAGCCCATGTTCATAGCAGCAGAGTGGATATGTTGGTGAAGTGTATCAACAGAAGTGCAAAGGCTTTCTATCCAGCTCCATAATGGTGAGAAGGGAGTCACTGGCCATAGGTGGACAAGCTCTGCAGACTGTCTGACACATCTGCTTACTAATGTGTGCAACTTGCAGTTGAACAGACTTCTTAAACGCAGTGAATAGAGTAACTCTATATCCAAAAATGCCCTCAACCTCTCTGTCACTCTTCTGATCCTAACCCATATTAGCGTATTGCTGTCAACTGTAACTCTGCCTCAACAGCTACCTGTGCAAGCATGGTGATGATGTCCTTCCTATCACCTAACCTGTGTGAATAAGGTTATATCTGAGCCATAGAGTGGGTAGTCCCTGCACTGTTTTGCAGATCATGGATGAGATGATGCATACATATTTTTTTCTGCTTCGCAGTTCTTGTTTTTCCTTTAGGAAATAGCTTCCCAGAATATGCAAAGTTGCAAAGTATTAGTCCAGTCTCTGTAGATACTACCTGTGAGCACATTTGTTGTCAATCCTTTAAATAAAAGAGAAATAACAATTTATATTTCTATGTATAAATACCGGCTTGTCATGATATTAACAAGATAGGCTAGCTATCAAATCTGATGTATCAGATTTTTGTTTTTTTTTATTTCAAGATAGGTCTCCCTTCATTTAACGTGTGTGCATATCACATTGCATGGCCTTTGATTTCATAAGATTACATACTTCTGCAAGGTAATTTTCTGATATATTTTCCACTATACCAAACTACCCAGGATACTTTACTACATTCATGTGTGTGTGTGTGTGTGTGTGTGTGTGTGTGAGTGTGTGTGTGTGTGTGTGTGTGTGTGTGTGTGTGTGTGTGTGTGTGTGTGTGTGTGTGTGTGTGTGTGTGTGTGTGTTTCAGTCTGTCTGTCTTTGCATATGTGGTATGTCTGTCTTATATTCTGTTAGTTACTTTGGTACAAGACAGGCCATACTACAGATTGTTGTTCTAATTATTTGTTAGCCCTCCTTCTCTCAGATACAATCTACTATTGCATGAGGACCCTTTCAGAAGTTATAATTTACTGTTACAATGAACCTCTCTGATGAGCATACTAAACTACACTGCATCTGCTTAACAACAGAATGGTGAATAAGTTTGCTTAATCTGCCATCTGGGTGTACAGTCTACCTATCTTTTCTATCTATTTTCCTGTACCCCTTCTCCACCTGTCTTATGCCTTGTGAACCTCTTGTAAGCCCTCTCATTTGCCTTAATTGCTAGCAACACAGTGTGTACTGCCACACTGGTTTTCCTCTTTTTTTCCCTTTTTGACTCTTCCTTACATCCTTATCCATAGTCCTGAATACTCCATCCCTGACCAGTTTGGGTTATGTATTCCATCCATTTACTTTCAGACTCAAAGTTGATCTTTGACCCTTAACCACAACACAGCATAATCCCCTTGTCTGACATTCCGCACCCAGAGTTTCAGTGTCACAACAGGTAGCACATTCACGTTTCCCACACCAAGTAGATGAATTGCTGACACTGTAGTGCAGCATTACTCCTAAGTGTGTTATGCTTTGGATGAGTTGTTAAACCAGGGCTCCATTTGCTTGAGTTGTTGGTAGCTGAGGTGAATGTAAAAGATCCCATGCCACTTATCAAAAAGAGTAGGGGGTCCTTATTTATATACAGAAAAACCCTCTTAACTACCGCATATTTACATATTTACAAAAATATACAAATGTATAAATATATAGATACTCAAATATATTTAAACATTTTCCTTGCATTCATAATAAATTTTCATCGCTATTAGAACCCACTCTTTTTTTTCCATAACCACCATCTGATTTTACTTAATTTGCTAAAATCCATTTACCATTAAACATACTCATTCCATATAACCCATATGACATAAAATAACTTGTTATCTATTCCTTTAACATATTCTTTACTTCTATTCTTATATCCATGTGTATTTTATCCACTTCTTTTTGTATCTTTGAAAAAAAATCGTATTTACATTGTTTTCCCCATAACTTTTGTACTATTTTACATTTCAAAGACATATGTTCAGTAGTTTCTTCTTCCTGACAATGTAAACATATTCTAATACTTTTCTTTTTATATGACATTTATCTATTACCAGTCTCCACAAAAAATATTGACATTCTGCTTTTTTATTACACCATTTGCTTCTTATTTTTATAGCTTTAATTTTTTTTCATCTGTAGATGTTTCCATGCTTTTACATAGTAACATGTTATCAGTAAATTCTTATACCATACTTTTTTTCCTATTCTATATAATTTCTATATCATTATTTTTTATTTCCCACAAAATATTTACTCTAGATAAAATTCTATTTCTTCATTTATACACTCCTTTACTCTTTTTTTACCATACTTCAAAATGTATCATAATTATATCTACATAATGTTTCTTACTAATCTTTCATCTTTCTCATTTATAGGTTCATAGGTAGGTTCATAGGTAGGTACTAGGCTATTGGCCCTGGGGCCTATACAAGCCCAGCCAAAAAGGTACCCTGGCATTTGCCAACCAAAAAAATAATTTTCCTGTGCCCCTGTCGGGCAAAGGCAGACAGGTGATCCCCAGGGTGAATTTCCTATTTCCCATCCAGTCATCAAGATTTTTCTTGAAGAGTGCTAATGAGGAACTTTGTTTGATATAGACAGGCAGTTTATTCCTGAGTATGGGAAGTCTCTGGGACAGGAATCTATCCCTCCATCATGTTCTGTTTATTGTGGTGACAAGGTTTGGGTCCCTAGAGCATGTAGCTTGGAGAGATTGGGATTTCTTTAAGTGAAGCATGTCCAACAGCTCTGGGTTTGACATAGCTTTGTATGTTAGGCAGAAATCACCCCTGAGTAGGCGATATGCAATGGAGTAAAGCTGGAGTTTTTTGAGACGGTCTGCACAGGGCATCTGTTTGAGACCGGTAATCCTCTTTGTGAGTTATTTAGTTGTTGTAGATGTCTTGTGAGGTACATACCAAAAAGGGCGCTGTACTCTATAATGGGTCTAATTAGTAATGAGTAGAGGGGAACGATGACCTCTTTTTTTCTGGATGAGAAACCTTTTTGTGATGAGGTGTGCCACGTAGAAGGATTTCCTGACTACTGTGGCAGTGTGATTATCAAAGGACAGACTACTGTCCACCTGTGTCCCAAGGTCTCTTATCACACATTCAGTGTTAAGTATACTACCGCCTATGTTGTAGTTTATGGGTACAGAGTTTTTACCAAAGGGGGTGACAATGCACTTTTTGGCATTGAGCTTGAGGCCATGGCTTTGACACCAGACATCTGTCTCAGTGAGGCCCTTTTGTAGGATGTCCACATCATTAGAAGTTTTGATTATGGCTCCTAGTTTGCAGTCATCTGTGAACTTCGTTAGCCAAAGACCTTCTGTGTTAGCCTGTACTTCAGAGAAGTAGATACCAAACATGAGGGGACCCAGGACTGAACCCTGTGGTACTCCACTTGTCACTGGTCTGAAGTCGGATTTGGAGTCTACTACTTTCACAGTGTCGGTTCTGTCAGTGAGCCAGTTGGCAACCCATCTTGTGACATAGGGATTTATACCTAGTTTAGTGAGTTTATCTATAATTCCAGAGTGGGGGATGGTGTCAAAAGCCTTGGCAAGATCTAGATAGGCTGTGTGAAGCACCTTACCATTGTCTACGGCTTTGGTGACTGCTTCAAAGAAGTCTATCAGGTTTAGGAGACATGATCTGCCTTTTACAAACCCGAACTGAGTGGGGTCCAGAATTTGGAGATTACCAATGTCTTTGTTTATAAGTTCTATGATGATATGTTCCATGGCCTTGCAGACCAGGCTCATGAGGATAATGTGGTGGTAGTTCCCATGGTCCGTGGTGGCTCCCCCCTTGTGGAGTGGGATAACCATCGCTGTGCGCCATTCAGCAGGCACAAAGCCTGAGGTGAGGTTATGACTGAACATGGTACTTAGGTGGGGTGCCAGTTCTGTAGAAAATAGTCTGGGATGTTGTCTGGTCCCATGGATGCTGTGTTCCTGGCTTTGGAGACTGTGGTTTTTACCTGTGCAGCTGTCATTACAGGAAGTTTGCATTCTTCCGGTATAGAGATGGGATCTTTAGGGGGTGAGAGGGGGGTAAAGTTAGCACTGAACCTATTTGCCAGGGTGTTGGCAATATCAGTTGTGTCTGTATATTTAGTGCCATTGTGCTGTAACCCAGAGCAGATCTGAGTGTTGCCATTGAGATTCTTGACATAGCTATAGAATGCTTTGTCGTTGTCTTTAGAATCAGTGGCGATTTTGTTCTCATAATTAGCTTTGGTGGATTTTATCACGGATCACAGCTTCTTACTGAGGCTGACCAGGGAGCTCCTCCACTCATGGGATTTTACTCTCTTTTGCAACTGTTTCTTCCTTCTGTTGTACAGTTTGTTTATGGCAGGGGAGCAGAAGATTGGCTTCCTTGTTTTGGAGGATAGCGTCTTTGTTCTGTTTGGGATAGCATGATCCATGCACTCATGTAAGTTCTTATAAAGTGCAATTGTGTAGGATTCAGTAGTCGTAACTGCATTGTCCATCTGCATGGGTGTCATGAAGTTCGCCACTTCTGTCATAAGAAGCATGAAGTTGGCTTTGGAGAAATCTTTTACCATGGTTTCCTTAATGAGGGGGTGGGGCAGGATGTGGATATCTAGGGTAATTATCTTATGGTCGTATCGGACCAATGAGGCATTGACTTCAGGTGTGGAACTCTGGTCACTCATGTTGGTAATGACTAGATTTAGGATATTGTTGCCCCTGGTGGGGGGTGTGGATAAGTTGATCCAGGGCATTAGAGTTTATGAATTCCAGAAAGCATTGAGTGAAGGAGTTGGTACATGAGTAGTTTTCCCAGTTAATGGTGGGGTAGTTGAAATCGCCTATTATTAGGGTGTTGGATTGAACCCTAATATTTTCCAGTACATCAAGAAAAGAGGAGTGGGAATCCTGAGGCATGGTGGGTGATCTGTAGCAAACTGCAATTTGGATTGCAGTTTTGCCCAGAGTTAGTTGCACTTGTATAACCTCGGCTGCATTATTCTGACCAACTAGCCTATAGGTGTGGATTTCCTTAATGAATGTGGACACACCTCTGCCTTTGGTGTTCCGGTCCAGGTTACATGGCCGAAAAGTGTGGTATGAGTTATAGCCTGGTAGTGCAGGGGTGCTCTTTTTTGAGCCTTGAACCAGGTCTCAGTCACTGCAGAGATATCAATGTTCTCCATTTTAAGGAGTGAGTGCATTTTGAGATTTAGACTTCTAGCATTGAGTAGCATCGCCCTCAGTTTTTGCTTGCCTGTTCCTGTTACGGTGGTGAATTTGTCATTTGAATCTTGCCTAAAAAAGGCACTATAGTGGGGCAGCAAGAACCTTAGCCAGTATCTGGAATCCCAGGGGTGACAGGTGCAGGCCATCTCTGGCAAAGCATCGTGGTCTGTCGACCATGTCATCCCAGGCAGACAGATACTGGATCCCTTTAGAATGGCACCAGAAGCTTAGCCAATTGTTGAAGTCAGTAATTTTGTCCTTGTACTGCGGCATCATTCTGGGTGATGGCAGAATGCTACTCAGGGCTAGGGTCATACCCGCCTGGGCTACAAGATCAGAGAGCTCTTCCATGTCTCTTTTCATGTAGTCTAGGGAGGTACGTCTCAGGTCGTTCACACCAACATGGACAATGACAGTCATATTTGTACTTGTTGTGGAGTGACCTGAGTGCATGGGTTATGTGGCGGATCCTGGCACCCATAGGCAGCTGACAGTAACCTTCTCCTTGTTTAGCCTGGTGAGTGGGACATCAGTGTGCCTGACTATAGAGTCACCTGTGACTAGTGTGTTGGGTACGTTGTTTTGCCTTATTGGCTGTGGTTGAGTGGCACACTGAATCTGCGGGCTACGTGTCATTTGGGTTGTGTTGGGGGATGGAGGTTGCTTGCATTTCTGCTTTGGAGGTCTCTGTTGCTTAGACAGATTATTATTGAGAGCCTCTGTGAATGTTTTTGTGTTACTATGTGTGGATTTCGGTGGTTTAGATTTAGTGAGACTATGTGATGAGTGTGGTGTGGTGCAAGTGTTTACCTTCTCCTCTTGACTGTCAAGTTCAGTCTTGGTTGGACAGAGCTTTACCTCCAGTTTGGCTAGATACGTGCATCTCTCACAGGTTGTAGTGCTATGTGGTAGGAGGAGAGGGTTGTCCGTGTACATGAGGCAATTTCTACATTGCCCCAAGATGCCCAGAATCATCAGATAGACAGGAGAGAACACTGGGAGCTGACCCTTGGACATGCCTGAATAAAAAAGTAGTTTCCTCTAGATAAGTGAGGAAAGTGAGTACAAGAGCTGTTTTTCTCTAAGCAAGTGAGAAAAGTAAGTACAAAAACTGTTTTCCTCTAGGTAATGAGGAAGATTGAGTGCTATAGTAAATAGTAGCTTATTTAGTGCTTACAAGTTCTGAACAAGTGCTGATCACGAATAAGCAAATTCAAGTGCTAAAACTAAACTTATTTATCCATTTTTACACTTTGTATACATTTAATGATGCAGCATATACCACTGGGTTAATTAAACTTAAACCTCCTTCCTCTTTATTTGCATACAGAACACCTCTTTTTATGAGATTTAATCTAGAACCTCATATAAATGGAAAATATAGCTGCAATAATTCCTTTTCAAATACTGTTGGCAACATAAATATACTTACTAAGTATCCTATTTTCCATTCAGCAGTGAATATATCAAAAAAACTTTTTTTTCCTGAAAGATAATATATATATTCTCCAGAAAAGACAGGTTTGTTTTATTTCTCCTATTGTGTTTTCCATTGAATTATATTTATATTTTATTCCCAAATTGTATTCCTAAGAGAGAAATTTCATTCATTGTAAAATATATATCCCATATCTTTACTACACCATCTAAACATTTACTATTCTCTTTATTTAAAGCTATCCCTATCATCTCTAGACCTTCATTTGGGTAAATTATTACTTTTATTATATATAAAGCTGTATATATCTAATATATATATATATATATATATATATATATATATATATATATATATATATATGTATATATATATATATATATATATATATATATACATATATATATATATATATGTATGGGTCTACCTGACAACACCGATGTACTAAAACACCGACAACGAAATCACTGACACCACAAAACCGAAAGTTCAGAAACACAAAACGTCACATAACCGACAAACCACAATCCCGACAGTCAACAAACAAAACAAATCCCCTGTCCAAAAAGCACACACACAATACAAGCACACCAAAAACCTTACAAACCTATCTGAACCTTACATACACAACTATCTATGCACTAACCTTAACCCAAACCCTAACCCTAAGGTCTGTCACTATCGCACACTCACCTAACCCGCGACCTAACCCTTACTCACTTTACCCGCCCCTATCCCTAACGTCTGTCACTATCGCACACTCAGCTGAACCGCGCCCTAACCCTAACTCACTTAACCCGCCCCTAACAGTACAGACCGTCGCTATCGCACACTTACCTTACCTGCACCCTAACCCTGACGTCCATCACTACCGCATACTTACCCACTAGCGCTCATTTGACATGTCGGTGTTCTCAGCATCAGGATTCTCGATTCTCAACTGTCAGTCATCTTCATTGTCGATCTTCCGATAGTGCCCAGCTTGCAGTCATCTGCAAACTTGGTCAGCCACAGATCATTGGTGTTGGCTTGCACCTCTAAAATGTATATCCTAAACAGTAGAAGCCCCGAAACCAATTCTTGGTGTATGCCTCTTGTTACAGGTCTACTACTAGAGGTGACTTCCCCTATTTTGACTGAGTGGGTTCTATCAGTGAGTCAGTTAGCTACCCATCCGGCAACATATGGGTTGATGCCTAGCTGGGAGAGTTTATCAATTATGCCTGAGTGGGGAATAGTGTCAAAGGCTTTGGCTAGGTCAAGGTAGGTGGTGTGCACTGTCTTCCCCTCATCCATGGCTTTGGTGACTGTTTCAAAGAAGGCAACCAAGTTTAACAGGCATGATTTCCCTTTGACAAAACCAAATTGTCTGCGATCAAGTGACTGGAGGTTGCCAATGCCTTTTATATAAGGTCCATGATAATGCATTCCATGGCCTTGCAGATCAGGCTAGTTAGGCTGATGGGCCTATAATTGCCTAGTTCAGTGGAGGCTCCACCTTTGTGTAGACGGATGACAGTGGCTGTCCTCCATTCTACTGGGATGAAGCCAGTGTACAGGCTTTGGTTGAAAACGGTTCCTAGTTGTGCTGAGAGCTCTTGCCTGAGTTCATGTAGGACACAGGCAGGGATGTTGTCTGGTCCCATGGAGGCTGTATTTTTTGCCTTTGAGAGGGCATTAATAACCTGCTCCCTGATGATGAGGGGGGACAGGTGCTGGGGATGTCTTTGTTTACTGATGGGGGGACGGGGGGATGAAGTTTTCACTGAACATATCTGCTAGCTGGTTGGCTATATCTATGGCATTTGTGTATGTGGTATTCTTGACCACCAATTCAGAGCAGATTTGGGAGTTACCTTTGAGATTGCAGATGTATGCAAAAAAGGCCTTGTGATTGTCCTTAGTGGATGTAGCCAATTTGGACTCGAAGTTAGCATTAGAGGATTTCACCAGTGACCTTATTTTCTTGTTCAGACAAAGGAGAGATTGCTTCCAACTTGGCACCTGCTCCTTCTTTGTCCTGGACAGCATTTTTTTCCTTTTGTTATAGAGTCTGTTTATTGCTGCTTTCCACCAGACAGGTTTACCTTGAGGTCCTGTCAGGTACTGCTGAGTCCATGCAGCTATATTGTTGCTCATATAGTTTTTCTTGGTGTAGCCTTCAACATTACTGTTTGTTCGAACAGAAGGGATGGTGGCTGTGAAGCTGCTTATACCTGCTCTCAAGAGGCTTTAGTCAGCTTTGGAAAAGTTTTTTGTTCGACCCTGGCAAGGGACAGGGGACAGGGGAAGTGGTGACTTTGAAAGTGATTGCTTTATGGTCTGATCTTACCAAGAAGGATGACACTGATGGTACAGTGGCTACTCATGTTGGCTAGTACCAGTCCAGGATATTTTCACCTCTTGTGGGGATGCTGTCCAGCTGATCCAATGCATTGGCATTGACGAAGTCAAGGAATCTCTGGGCATTTGTGCTTGAGCTAGAATAGGTCTTCCACTCTATGTTTGGGTAGTTAAAGTCACCCAGGATCAGGGTAGATGGTTGAATCTTGATGGATTCAAGTAAGCCCAGATAGGTGGAGTGGGCCTCCCGAGTCATGGTTGGGGGTCTGTAGCTAGCTATGATTTGAACAGGTGTTCTGTCAACAGTTAAATAAACCTGGAGTATCTCCTGTGCATCATACTGCTTGAGCAGCCTGGAGGTGTGTATGTCTTTGATAAATATTAATAATCCTCCTCCTTTGGCTTTGTAGCCCTCTGTTTGGGGTCTGAAAGTATGGCAGGACAAGTAACCTGGTAAGGCTAGGGTGCTTTGAACCAGGTTTCAGTGACTGCACACGTCAGCATCTTCCAGGGCAAGGACTGCTTGTAATATGTGCAGTTTCATGTTAAGACTCCTAGCGTTTAGCAGCATGACCTTTAAATTTCATTTAGAAGAATTTTTCACGTTGGTAATTTTGTTGTCATGACTTTGCCTAGAAAAAGCACTATGGGGGAGGCAAGAGCCTTTGCCAGAAGCCTGAAGCCCAGGGCAGACAGATGAAAGCCATCTCTGGCAAAGCATCGTGGTCTGTCAGTCATGTCCTCCCAGGCTGTCAGGTACTGGATCCCTTTGGAATGATAACAGAAACTAAGCCAATTGTTAAATTCAGTCATTTTCTGTTTGCACTGAGGCATCATTCTGGGTGATGGTAGGATGCTGCTTAAGGCACATACCTGCCTGGGACACATACTCTGAGCTCAATCATGTGTCTTTTCATATAGTCCAGAGAGGTACATCTCAAGTCATTCACACCAACAAGGACTATGACAGAATCACAACAGTACCCGTTGTTGAGACACTTGAGTGTGTGAGTGATATAGTGGATTCTAGCACCTGACAAGCAACTTACTGTGAATTTCACCTTGTCTAGCCTGGTGAGGGGCACATCTGTGTGTCTCATGACAGAGTCTCCTATGACTATTATGTTGGTTTGTGGCTGGGACTTAGAGGCTGTGAGACACAGGCATGTGTACTATGTGTGGAGCTTGGTGTGGTGGGTTGTGATGTGCAATGTATACTTTTGCCTCAGAGCTCTCTTTTGTTTAGGGATATTTTTGATGAGAACCTCCACATATGTAGGAATGCACTGTACAGTTGTGAGTGGTGTTAGAAGTGTGTTTGTGGTGTCTGTGCAGACAACCTTCTCAGTGCCAGATGTACTGGCTTGTGATTAAGACAGCAAAGATGCCAGGTTATTAATGTAATTGCGTCTCTCACATATTGTGCTCCTAGGTGGTAGAAGAACAGGGCTGCCCCTGCACATGTGGCAGTTGCTACACTGTCTCAGGATGCTCATATCAAAAAGATTAGCAGGAGAAATTGTCCTTCCATGTTTGTCAGAATCTGTGGAAGAGAGGTCAAGGATGGTAGAGTGGGTACTATCAGAACAGAATACCTATAGTTGTGAGTAGGGCTGGATAAAATCACAGTAGTTGCAAGGGAGGGCATCAGTTACACAGGAGTTCTGGTAAGGGTAAAAAATGCAACTGAGATACCTAGCAATAGGTTAAAACAGTGCAGCGGCAGTGTGGAATGAGCAAACGAGTGCAACACCGTGCAAACACAGGGTTTAGATACCAGAAAAGATGGAAGAATCTAGAAGCTCGAATTACTACCTAATCCTGCTAGCCCCTGTGCTTTCAACCAATCACTCCTGCTAGAGAAGGTCAGGCAGCCCTGTTACTCTCACTAACAGAGAAGACAAGCCACTACCAGCATAAGATGACTGCCAGAAACACAGGAAGCTCAACAAAGAAAACAGCAAGGCCTCTATCCAAACTATGCTACGTGACTAGAACACAGAAAGCTCACATAAATGCACAGAAAAGCACAGGTACAGCACTCACAAACAGAAAATACAACTCTCAGTAAGCAAAAGCAGTTCACAGTTAATTCGATAAAAATGCAATTACAGTAATGAAACACTCTAGCACTGAATATACAGTTAAAACAGTATAAAACAGTACAAAATACAGTGAAACAGTAAACAAAGCATTATAATACTGCAAGATGTAATAGATTAGCTGCATAGCACAACTATAAGTTTTAAGAAGTGCACTTCAGTGAAATAAATGTAAAAAAAAATGCATTCTGCTCTTGGAGCCTCAGGGATTTTCTGTTATGGCACAGTGATGAATCACCACTTCTCAGCCTGGTTAAAAAAAAATATCTATCTATATATATATATATATATATATATCTATATATATATATATATATATATATATCTATATATATATATATATATATATATATATATATATATATATATATATATATATATATATATATATATATATATATATATATATACTTCTTCTTTCAGCTTTTCCTGGTTAGGGGTCGCCACTGCAGATCACCTTGTCTGCTCATGATATATATATATATATCTATATATATATATATATATATATATATATATATATATATATATATATTTACATATATTACACACACACACACACACATATATATATAGATATATATATATATATATATATATATATATATATATATATATATATATATATAAATATATATACATATACATATATCATGTAGATCAGCACAGCCTTTCCCACAACACTGCAGTACTGAAAACTGCCAAAAGGTTATGATCAACTGTCTAACACAAATGTTGGGTGAACCAGTAGACAGCAGGCAATTAATTTTAAAGTGCTATTATATAGCTATTGTAGAGATATAGAGATATTATATATGCTGTTATATAGATGAAATCAATGTTCCTCCTTACTAAGCATTAGTGCCACTCATATTCTTATTGCACATGTTTTTATTATGTTGTATTTTCATGTGTTTGACATCTGGATGTTAAGATGGAAACAATACATAAAATTGAATGCTCAAACTGTCAAATGTGTTTAACAGCGACAGAAGTGATAGAAACTCATTTGATCACTTCTACCAGTGTTAAGTCCATGAAAGATTGTGCATAGTGAGGATCATGGAAATTGCCCTTTTCCCACTGGAGAATGATCTCAGAGTTGATATATATAATTAGCAGGGGGTGGGAGGGCGCATGGGGGGCCTGAACCACCTACACTAGCACTTGGTTCAAAAACATCTGGTATACTACTAGACATACTTCAGTTCCTTCCAAGGAAGTTATGTACTAATTGCAAAAAATCTGTCTGGAAAATTGGTGTCTGAAGATATGTATTCCCAGTGTTATGATTTACTATTGTAAGGACTTCTCCTTAAGTATTTACTTCTATGGAAATGCATTATATAGATGCATCAAAGAAATCCTTGTATCATTCATCCATCCATCCATCTGTCCATCCATTCACACATCCATTTTCTTATCCATTTGTTCTGTGAGGCTCAGACTTCCTTGCCCTACTGACAATCTCCTGCCTATCCCATGGGATTGCGTAACTCTGTTAAACTTAAGCACATAACCCCTCCATTGTACCCTGCATTTTCTCTGAGGAATTCTGTCTAAGCACTGCTCCTTTACACGGCCCAGGGGAAATAAACAAGTGGCAAGTTGGTCAAACAATCTCAGGTGACTGATCTCTACAAGAGAATTAGTGGCTGTTCTCCATGATCCTCCCGATTACTAATGCCATCACCATATCAAGGATGGCCTGTCATCCTGTAAAGGAGTATAAAATCCGTCACAGATACTCATCATCTCATTATTTTGGTCATTATTCACAGCTCGTGATTGTGATTGAGGATAGGAACACTGAGTAAACAGTAAACTGATAGTTTCATTCTTTGCATTATTTCTGTGTTCACCACCACATTCTTGTATAATGTCTACAGTTTTGTTGACAGTGGGCCTACCTACTGGTCTATATCCTAATCCTGTCTACTCTCACTCATGAACAAGACCCTAAGACACTTAAACACCTCCATCCAAGACAGCTGTTCTCACATACCTGCATCAACCATTCCACTTTTTTCCATGAGAGAATCATGTCTTCTGATTTGAAGGTGATGTTTTTTATCCCAGTAATTTAGCGTTCAGCAGTGAGTGATTCCAGTAAAGGCAAGATATCATAGTCATTCAAGGCTAACAGAATGACAACATCTGTACATTACAAAGATGCATCTCTCATGCCCTCAGCATTGTTACTTTAAAAACCTTGATTACACAGTGAAATCCTATACATAAAAATCACAACTAGGAGACAAGTTATGACACACCTTGGAGGCAGAGTCATATATGTATTTTAAAAGTACTCAGCTTCAAACTTCTTAACTGTCCAGATTTTTGCCTCATATTTTTGTCTATTCCTCATAACATCTGTGGTTTTCTGCCAAATCACTGGAATCACCTGGGGATTGAAATCACTAAATGACATACATTTGAGTTTCAGACTTCATATCCTTCGGAAAATGTATGCTAGGACAAACCTGGTTACTCTAGCAATTTCCTAAGTTTATAAGAGCAATATTTAAAATTTGTCAGGCTTTGTTAAGATGTCTTGCATTAATTTGTTGACAGATATGCTTGGCTTATAGAAGAGAGTGTGGACACATCTCTCACTAACCAAATATACAGACTGAGTGCATGTAGTAGTGGCTCAGAAATTCATACAACTGTAGCATCTCCTACATGATATCTCAGATTACAGGGTCATATGCTTTCTCCAGCTCCACAAACATGGACAGTATTGCCAAATGTCCATAATCCTTCCATTATCTGTACAATGACAAAAAGCCTATCATCCACTCCACATCCAAGGCAAAATCCACCCTTGATTGTACTGAATTAGTTACTTGACTGCTGACATCCTTCCTGTACCCTCATAAAAGCTTTCCTAGCAAGGCTGAGGAGCATGATCCTTCCATAAATGGACACACACCTGTACTTCACTTTAAAAACTGGGCCATTCCTTCATGTACCATTACAAAATTGACTCTGGCTAAGAAATGCCACTTCTCAAGTATTAGATACAAATTATACTGTCTAATGTTTTACTTCTTACTTAATTTGGTCATATAAGTTCTCCAGTACAGAAACTTGTCTCCTAGGAATCAAAATGTATTGTTAATGCATTATTAATGGGCATGTCTAAAACTCTGTAGCTCTTACACTGTTATTAATCCTTATCAAAATTTGGCAACTCTTTTGCTCTTTTGGAAGTCTAATGCATTGTTTCTAACTATTTGTAAAATGTTTTAACCAAATTTATTGTCAATCAATGTTAATTGTTTCTATAATTATTCTTAACTGCTACTGCTTTTGTGTGGAACGTTTCTTCCTGGGCCTCCACTGAAAAAGGACAATTTTGTCCAGTCAGACTTTCCTGCTAAACAAATGTAAAATAAATAAAATAAAATAAAAAATGTTGTCCTAAACTTCAATGCATCACCGAGAAAGGCATGCCAACCACAGCACCTCAATAACAATTTTCAGCATTTCTGTTCTCTTCAGTCAGCTCTGTCTGTTTCTTGAACCAAATGGCTCAATTTTATTTATTTGTTTATTATTTCTTTATTTGTTTACTTTTGTAACTGATGTTCAGGAAAGGTATCCAAAGGTACATGGAGCGTTATAAGCCTTTGTCTGGGTGACATTAAGTGGGAGTTTGCAGCAGTAAATGAGAGGATCAACTCAATACAATACAGAATTGCACAGAGGAAAACTATGTCTGCTTTTGTGCAAATATACAAAGCAGCGGTTTCGTGTACTCATAATTTAATGACCATAGGTATGTTATTTGATAATGTTCCAAATATGGAGCCTGCTTTTCCACAGAGAGACATCAGTGCTCAAATGGTGAATGACAGAGAAACCTGAAAGGGCATTATTAGAAGGAGCAGCTTGTCTGAACTAATCTAAATATGAGATGCAACAATTTTTGGACTTTTTTTCTGGTCAAGGTCTGCCCAAAATAAACATTATGTCTGAAAGCAATGATGTTCATAAGTGTATGTGATACCAGAGTACCCTATACTAAAAGTCAATGACTCATTTTTGAAATCATGTTAACAGATGGGACCCAATATGTTCAGGACACTATAATCAGGAGAGGTGTTTATATGCCAGTGGACAATACCTGTCTGATATGTTGGCTGGATATGATGCCAGACAGAAATGGCACATTCTGACATACAGTGAAAATTTCATGGATCAAGCCAGTGATTTTGTGTGGGATGAGTTCACCTCTCACCTCCAAAACTGTTTCTTCTGTTTGCCTGGAAAGGTCATGGATATGCAGTTGAACAGATTCCATTCGAGGCCTCTGTAGCAGAGGGAATGACAAAAAGTTACGGCTGAAAGCTAGTTATTGATTGTAATGGCAATAAGCTTAGTTCCATCTGGATGACACCTGTGATGATTAAAGCCATCAGATTAAGAGGACGTCCATTCTGCATTTTACTTACAGCTGTCAACATGCCAGGAAGGCAGCAGCTGCAGTAGTTAATGGAGTAAAGGCCTGAGTATAGGATGATTTAGGGGAAGCCACGGATATTGACTTTTGGACAATGGCAAAGAAGTTGTGATAAATCATATGGTGACTCAAGATGAGGAAGTGAGATATTGTTTAGACTGTTTTTAACAAGAATGGTGATATGTTGATCTTGACTGTTTTGCTTTTTGAGAAATGAAAGGTACTTTTTGTAGGGCTCCTTGGTCCAGGTGACACATCTTCCTCTGAGATAGCATTGCTAGAAGCTAATGGTCAGATTGGATCCATTTCTGTAGATTATATAACTGAAGTGATTAGACAGGTCTGTGGATAAATGGTTATAAGATTTGATGAGGTTGCAGAACAGTGATTTAAAACACCATATTGGTAATGTTAGGTGGCCATGAAAGTAATTCGGAGAGTAAAAAGGGCGCTGGCAAGGTAGAGCCAAGGGCCGAGTTATGCTATACCACAAACAGGTAAAATATTCAAGACTAAAATAACAGAGATGCCACAAAGCAGATAGTGAGTGAGCTGTTTCAGAACAAAGAACCAGTCTAGAACAGGAATACTTTTATTATGAGAAATGAAATAGTTACTTAATAAGAAAGTTATGAGAGACAGAAAGGGATTATGAGAAATGTTTAGGAAAGTATTGGGAGATGAAGAGTGCACTAAATGTACATTCCCTACACCGAGACAACACAGGGACAGTGACTTTAAAGCCATTTTGAAAAAAAGAAAAAGATCCTTGTGCTCTGACTACCAGAGACATTTGAGCCCTATACTTTTGGTACATTTCCATACACTAAAGAATATATATGACTGTTGTTAAGTCCTCACCGTATGCAGAAGGTGACAACCTCAGCAGTCTTGCTGGTTGATACCATCTGATTGCCCATGTAAGAGCTAGGTAGTTAATGATCACAGCATTCACATGAAAGTACTTAAATAAGGTGTTCCTTTCATTTTTATCTTTAATATCATAATTATGCTCATAGATTCGAGTTTTTAATTTTCTCTGTTTTCCACACATGGAAAGCTGCAAAAACATCACATATAGCAACTTAAACCACCCAAGCATAATTATGATGCTAAAAATAAAAATGAAAGGATACCTTATTTAAACATACCTTCATTTGTGAAGGGGCTAAGTTTAGGTTTTTTGTTATTGATGAAGTTCCAATTGACATTAATAAATTTGTTTGTAATTATAGTGTTTTCGGAATCAGACTTGCTTCCTTATTTAAGTGCTGTTGTGTGCGTTTATCAGTTTTGATTCCCGCACTTTCCTCCATCAGGTTTGTGTCTGGTTAATGATCACAAACTGTGTTCAGAGAAAGACAACAGGCATGATGAAAGGCATGAAAGAGAAGAAATTATGAGAGCAGGCTGAATATGTTAGATGTGTTCATTCATGGAAGCTGCAGGGAGTGGCATGGGGTACAATGTTAACTCCAAACACATCTGGTCGACTATGCAGACATTTATACCTCTGCTACTAGAATCATGTACGTACAAAGTCTACGATGCAAGACACTTTTAAGACAAGCAAAAACACTGCAATCAGAGGGAGATAGGAAAAATCAGAGGAAGTGAAGGAAACAACACGAGAGTCAGGATTTCAAGTACTTTGAACAAGTATGCTATTATTAACAGATTAAAACACCTTCTAATAAGAATGCATTTCTGTAAGTAAAGGTGGAGCCTTTCTAAGGTCTGTAAGAAACATAGAAACAAATAACCATTACCCAGTGTGCTGAAGAAAATTTTAATGGCCCAATATAGATTTGATGGCATTAATGCCTTATAGAGATATGTTTGTCTTTTCGGCTTTTCCTGGCTAGGGGTCGTCACAGCGGAACTCTGGTCCGCTAATGATTGGCAGTAGATTTTTATGGTGCCAAGTTGCCAGCCCAACGCCCAACCTTCAGTGAAGGAAAGCCTATTCACGCATGTCTTTTGGAGACCACTCGACCGCAGGGAGGACATGCAGACTCCACACAGAAGGCTCTCCAGTCAAGAGTCGAACAGGAGGACCTCTTGCCGTGAGGCAACAATGCTACCGCTGTACCACCGCATATGCCTGCATTTTGTGAAATGAGGTACAAGTATGAAGTAATTGAGATGTATACATTTAAACCCATTCAAAACAAACACCCATGCATCCCCCCACCACACACACACACACACACACACACACACACACACACACACACACACACACACACACACACACACAAAAGGATTATGAAATATATACATGTGTTTTCAGAGTTGGAAAATAATAAAACTGAAGTGTTTTAATAAGCTGAAAAGGTAAACAGCAGGGACCTTTAATTCATTTCAGCTGTCATTCGTTTTTACAAAAATCACTCCAAGTTTGGTTAGAGTTTGCACCGAACTCTAAAGCAATGCATATAAGCTGCATTGTTGCTTTCATTTGATAAGTAATTCTTCAGAAAGCATGGTTCTGCCTCATAATGTGACTCCAAGGTAGATGCAAAGACATACTGGTGGGAAGGCAGAATGGGAGAGAGAGACAGAAAAAAGACAGTATTCATTGCGTTTTGGACCCTCTGATGGGAAATAATTCATGGTGTGCTATACAAAATGATGTTTTTTTGGAGGAATATTTATCAAGGTAATCTATACTTTTAAAGGCATGAAGAAAAGCAGCATTGTGGGCATGTTTCAAAAAAATTGATTTGTAAATAATTTAAATTTTTTTATAAGTAGTAACTCCTTTAGTCTTGGGGAAATAATTCATTGACAACACCATTGCTTTCAACAGCGAGAACTGTTTACTACTGAATGGAAATTTCAAACAAAATGTTAATAAAACCACACTGAAAAAATAAATTAGAAATTGTGTTCTGTAGGCAATATTAGTGATAAATTAAACAAATTAAACAAGCATCACATTTCCATAAAAATGTGCTAGCACAGAGGGAAACACAAATTAGTTAAAGTGCTACAGAAGCTATGGAATGTTATTTGTATTAGAAGTTGTATTCCTTCAGGGTAGCTTCTAGCTTTAGCTGAATAATTCAAACATAATATAGCTATCATTTTTCTAATGAAACTAATCTCTTGCTAATTTGCTACAGATGGGTTCTCATGATCTCACCCCCATAATATATGAAGAAGAGAAAGGGAGTGAGGCAACTTGATGCCTTGGTACATGTGTAGTGCCCTCTGATATGCACTTTTGAAATTCCTTCCATCCTAGAAGCTCCCAGATCACTTCATACCCATGTGGTGAATAAATCATCTCAAAAATCCTAGACTAATAGAAAACAGCAGGACCGAGAGACTAATGCCTTGTAAGTCTCATCTGCTGGTAAGTGGATTGACACGGATTATTACATGATTGACATGCTAAACCAATGTACTGCTGTCAGAATTATGGAGTTATGAGTGAGGACGAACACTCAAGAAAGAAAGACAATGTCTGGCAATTAAGTTTCTAAAAGCACAATCGCATGTTTTCTGTGTCAGTAACTTAATTGGTACTATATATTTTGTATGTCTCTCTATTAATTTCATCTATAGTAGAGGAATATGACAACTAACTGAATACCTGCAGTGCTATTTTTATATGAATAACATATCTCTGAAATACGTTTTCTTTGTAAAGTTATTTTTTTAGAACAGGGTTTTATGTGCTTCAAAAGGCACTGTGGGAGGAGTGAAATATTATCATTAGCAGACAATTAGTCTAATCTACCTAATCTTGCATCCCCATGGAAGTACACAAAACATAAAAAAATGAGTCTCCTTCATATATGAATAAATAGATTGATTTGCCATCTAGGTGACTTGTTTTAGACTACAAATGCATATATGTTTTCTAGGCTGCACTAGAAATGATAGAATGAAAATGAACAAGATTTGGAGTGTGGAAAATGAAAGTATACTTTGCAGGAAGTAATAGAGATTATTTATCCTTCCTCTATCATCTCAATTTGTTTTAGATATCCATGCTTAACTGGTATAACAGTTTCAACAAATACACTGTTTATTAAAACTTGTAACTGCCATATAAAACACATTTCAGCTTGGACACATTTATATAGCTTTTTGTTTATTGCAATAAGCATATTACTGTTTCCCATGTTATTGCTATTATGGGAGAATTATGTGAAAGAAGCAGTATAACATACTTACCCAGGTAAGCATGGCAAGCAGTACACAGGTGCCGTGGCACTCTACATACATGTGACACATAATATTTACTAGTGCACACACTTGTCTGCCTTCACACATGAAACCTCTCATTCAAAAGACTGTTCGCTCAGATTTCAAATATATACCTAGTTGGCTCACATATTCAAATTTAGTAAAAACTGAACACACATGCACACGCACACACACACACACACACACACACACACACATGCACACACAAGTAAACATATATTTTATATCTATGTCTATCTCTCTCAATATATATATATATAGAAATATTGTTGTAGATGGATATAGATACATACATACATATATAGGTATAAAGATATATGTATATATATATATATATATATATATATATATATATATATGCACTCACACATGCACACACACACACACACACACACACACACACACACACACACACACACACACACACACACACACACACACACACACACACAGACAAGTAAACATATATTTTATATCTATGTCTGTCTCTATCAATGTATATAGATAGAGATATTGTTGTAGATAGATATAGATATATACATATATAGGTATAAAGATATAGATATATATAGATATATATAGACATATAAAGATATATGTGTGTGTGTGTATATGTGTGTATATGTGTGTATATATATATATATATATATATATATATATATATATATATATATATATATATATATATATATATATGGGTCTACTTCATTTGATCGAATGACCATTTGACCTAAACCCATTTATTCAAAAGTTCATTTGAGTGTAAACCAGTATTCAATGCATAAAACTGGGATTTGTCCCCCTCTTCAATGTTGTGCAACCCTGGAGTTGGTATATATAGTTAGGGGGCAGGGGGGCAGCCCCCCATTGGGGGGGGGGATGAAGCCCCCACCCAAGTTTTAAAAGAAGAAAATAAAACAAAACATACAGATTTTAAATGAAAATAGGTGGGGCTTTATATATCAACTCAGGGTTGCACCGACATTGGGAGGGGACAAATCTATTTATTGCCTTGAATACTGGTTTTCTATCAAATGAACTATATATATATATATATATATATATATATATATATATATATATATATATATATATATAGTTTCATAGGTTCATAGGTTGGTACTAGGCTATTGGCCCTATGGCCTATACAAGCCTAGCCATAACAATTCCCTGGCTATTTCATCCCACACTATTTACTTTCCTGGACCCCTGTCTTGACCTGATCCCTGGGTTCTCCCATCCAATCATCAAGGTTCCTTTTGAAGAGGGCCAAAGAGGTGCTCTGCTTATATGTATGGGCAGTCTATTCCAGAGTCTAGGGAGTCTCTGGGTCAGGAACCTATCCCTCCAGCATGTTTTGTTTATTGTGATGACAAGGTTTAGATCCTTGGAGCATGTGGCTCTGAGGAATTGGGATTTCTTTAAGTGTAGCATGTCCAACAGCTCTGGGTTTGACATGGCCTTGTATGTTAAGCAGAGATCGCCTCAGAGTAGACGATATGCCACAGAATAAAGCTGGCAGCATAGGGCATCTGCTTTAGGTCTGTGATTCTTTTAGTGAGGTATTTCTGCAGCCTTTCCAGTTGTTGCAGATGTCATGAGAGGTACATACCAAAAGGGGCATTGTATTCTATAATGGGTCTAATGAGGGATGAGTACAGTGGGACAATGACCTCCTTTTTTCCTGATGAAAAGCCCTTAGTGATGAGGTGTGCCACATAGAAGGATTTCCTGACTGTTGTGGCGATGTGGTTATCAAAGGTGAGACCATGGTCCACCTGTGTCCCTAAGTCTCTTATCATACTTTCAGTGTTTAGTGTACTGCCACCTATGGGGAACTTCACGGATACATGTTTTTTCCAAAAGGAGATAACTATGCATTCCTTGGCATTGAGCTTGAGCCCATGTTTCTGGCACCAGGCATCTGTTTCTGTAAGGCCCTTTTGTAGAGTATCCACATAATTTGGGGATTCAATAATGGCTCCCAGTTTGCAGTCATCTGTGAACTTTGTTAGCCAGAGTCCATTCGTGTTGGCCTGTACTTCAGAGAAGTAGATGCCAAACAAGAGAGGTCCCAGGACTGAACCCTGAGGTGCTCCACTTGTCACTTGTCTGGAGCTGGATTTGGAGTCAGCTACTTTTACAGTGTGTGTTCTGTCAGTAAGCCAGTTGGCAACCCATCGAGTGACTTAGGGATTAATGCCCAGCTTAGTAAGTTTATCTATGATTCCAGAGTGGGAGATGGTGTCAAAGGCCTTGGTGAGGTCCAGATAGGCTGTGTGGAGCGCATTACCCTCGTCCATGGCTCTGGAGCCTAATTCTCAGAAGTCAATCAGGTTCAGGAGACAAGAACGGCCCGTCCCAAACCCAAACTCGGTGAGGTCCAGTGTTTTAAGGTTGCCAATGTCTTTGTTTATAAGTTCCATGATAATACGTTCCATGGCCTTGCAGATCAGGCTCGTCAGAATGATGGGGTGGTAGTTCCCAGGATCCAAGGTCGATCCCCCCTTGTGGAGTGGGAAAACTGTAGCTGTGCGCCATTTAGTGGGCACAAAGTCTGAGGTGAGGGTATGATTAAACATGACACTTCGGTGAGGTGCCAGTTCATTTTGTAGTTCATGTAGTACACGGCCCAAGATGTCATCTGGCCCCATGGATGCTGCATTCTTAGCTTTGGAGAGTGCATATTTTACCTGTGTGGCTGTTACTACCGGAATTTGGCAATCTTCTGGTATTGATAAGGGCCATTTAGGGGGTGAGAGGGGGGTGAAGTTGGCACTGAATTGATCTGCCAGGATATTGGCAATATCCTTGGGATCAGTGTATTTAATGCCATTCTGGTGTAGCTCAGATAAGATCTGAGCATTACCATTTATATTCTTGACATAGTTATAGAATGCCTTGTGGTTGTCTTTGGAATCTTTGGCAATTTTATTTTCGTAACTTGCTTTGGAGGATTTTATGAGGGATATATATATATATATATATATATATATATATATATATATATATATATATATATATATATATATATATATATATATATATAGTATATATATAGTATATCTAGTTCAACCCATTGAATTTGCATTTATTTGTTTTTCACTTACCCGAGTCCACTTCTTCAAATCTTCATTACTTCAAAAGCACGGACTACCGAAATTCTTTCCCTGTGAAAGGAACCACTTGGCCACCATGAGTAAATACCTAAAGGACCAAAACTAAACCATCAAAGTGGGGGGATTTGCCCCCACACACCCCTACTTAAATATATCAATTCCGAGATCACACTAAATTGAAGAAATGGCAAAGTTCACTGTGGTGGCCAAGTGATTCCTTTCACAGAGAAAGGATTTCTGCAGTCTATGCTTTTGGAGTAATGAAGATTTGAATAAGTGGACTCAGGTAAGTGAAGTTCGAATAAATCTAAATTTGACGGGTTGAAGTAGACCCATTAGGATGTATTTCTAGACAATACTGTGGTCACATTTGTTTTACTACGTGACTGGTTTCCTCCCGTACTCCAGAGATAAGCAATTATGCAACTTAATGATACTCTAAATCACCCATAGGTATATGAATGTGTTTTCACACTGACTGGTGTTTCATCCACAACTGTTTCACTGCCATGTCCCTACTAATGGCCAGAATAAGCCTTAGCTAACCTGTGACCCTGAGCAAAATAGGCATTCACTGATAAATGAAAGAAATGAGTGAAACAAGCATGTGACTGTAATATCTAGATACTCATTATAAATCTCTGTTTTCTGCTACCAGACACACACTTATGGAAGGACAGAATATTTTTTAAAGCAAAAGTCAAAGTCATCTCAGAAAAATGGAAACATATAATAGCTATTATACTGATAGTAGATAATACAAAGCATGAGTTCTGCAAGAAATGTAGTCTCTGCCTGCAGAATTTTCATTTCTGCAATGTAACAGTTGTAATACACAAACCAAGAGGGACATTTCTTTTGTTGAGATGACCAACACTAAAAATTTACCTGCAGTACCCCCAGAACATGTAAACATAGGAAACCCACCCATCTCACTCACTTGATGTACACCACTGCAATGTCTGATGAACATACAACACACCAGCTGATGTCATACGAATACTCTGTATTCCCCCCCGCAGCAAGAACAGGATGTTATCAGACATAAGATTCATGTAATGGTGACTGCTACCCTCTCAGTCCTTAGAGGCAACAAGTTTTTATATATTCTGTTAAAAGAGCAATATGGGTTTGGGGGCAGCAGCACCTTTAATATGAAATGACTGGCTGCAGTCCTATATAGACTAGCATAAATATGAATTAATTTAATGAACATTAATGAATTTTAGCCTCCTTATTTATATGGTTCTGTTGCTGATTCATGCATATGAATGAGGCTGCACCCCTTAAGGATCATATGATCATAGGAAGTTACTAGGCTATTGGCCCTGAGGCCCTTACAAGCCTAGCCAAGAATTAGTCCAATTCCGACAAGTCAGCACCAGATGCCCCTGTCCAGCAAGGACAAAAGTGGAATCCCAGGGTGTATTTTCTGTTCCCCATCCAGTTATCCAAGTTGCACTTAAAAAGGGTTAATGAGGTACTCTGCTTGATGTGGCGAGTGCTTCTATTGCAAAGAAGGGGGAGTCTCTGGGATACAAATCTGTCCCACCAGCAAGTCCTATTGATGTCATAGACAGGTTGTGGTCACACATGCCTGTTACTCCAATGGAGCTTGACTTGTGGATATGCAGCCATCCCATCAAGGTGGGGTCAAAGATTGCTTTGTATGCCAGACACAGATCACCCTTGAGGAGTTTGTATGAGACTGAGTTGAATAACAGGGCTTTTAGCTTATCTGTGTATGGTAGATATATGCAATCCTAGATTCTCCTGGTGAGGAACCTCTGTGGTGTCTCCAGCTGCTGCATGTGCTTTGTGCAGTACATGCTGAAATGAGTGCTGCACTCAATAATGGATCTTATAATGGAAGAATACAGGAGAGTTATAGCCTCCTTGTCCCTGGATGAGATACCCTTCTTAATAGGGTGGGTCATGTAGAAAGCTTTCCACACAACTGGGGCAATATGGTGGTCAAAAGTCAGTTTGCTGTCAACCTGGGTGCACAAGTCCCTCATGATCGGATTGCATGCTTAGGACATTGTTATTAATGTGATAATTTGTGAGAACATCACTCTCCCCAAAAGGAATAATGATGCATTTTTTGGCATTCAGTGTGAGGCCATGTTTCTGGCACCAGTCATTTGTTTCAGTGAGACCCTCTTGGAGGATGTCCAAATCACTAGGGAAATTAATGACAGCACCCAGCTTGCAGTCATCTGCAGAACCGGTCAGCTATAGCCCACTGGTTTTGGTCTGCACCTCAGAAAATTATATCTCAAACAACAGAGGCCCCAGGACCAATCCCTGGAGCACACCACTCATTACAAGTCTACAGCGTAAGGTGGCTTCCTCTATTTTGACTAGGTGGGTTCTATCAATGAGCCAGTTTGCTACCCATCTGGTAACATATGGACTGATGCCTAGATGAGAGAGTTTATCTATTATACCTGAGGGGGGAAGAGTACCAAAGGCTTTGGCCAGGTCAAGGTAGGCATTGTGCACCATCGTCTTCTCATCCATGGTTTTGGTGACTGTCTCAAAGAAGTCAACTAAATTTAACAGGCATGACCTCCCCTTGA
Source organism: Protopterus annectens (assembly GCF_019279795.1). Lineage (NCBI taxonomy): Eukaryota > Metazoa > Chordata > Ceratodontiformes > Protopteridae > Protopterus > Protopterus annectens. The sequence continues at coordinate 731,247,905 of NC_056726.1, forward strand.
CAAAATCAAACTGTGTGGGGCCAAGTAATTGGAGGATGCCAATGTCCTTGCTAATGAGGACCATGATAATCCATTCCATGGCTTTGCAGATGAGGCCAGCTAAGCTGATGGGTCTATAAATTCCTGGATCAGTGTACACACCATCTTTGTGCAAAAGGATGGCAGTGGCTGCCCTCCACTTGGCTGGGACAGAGCTGGTATTCAGGCTTTGGATGAATAGGGTGCCTAATGGTGCTGCAAGTTCCTACCTAAGTTCATGTAGGGTGCAGCCTGGGATTTTATCGGGTCCCATGGAGGCTGTATTTTTGCCTTTGAGAGGACAGTGATGACTCACTCCCTAGAGATAAGGTGAGGGGGGCTGGTGCTGGGGATGTCCTGATTTACTGATGGGGGGGGGCAGCAGGGTGAAGTTTTTGCTGAACCTGTCTGCCAGCTGATTGGCTATATCTACGGCATTTGTATATGTGTTGTCCTTGACCATCAGTTCTGAACAGATCTTTTGTGCTTCTTTTGAGATTGCAGACATATGTGAAGAAGGCCTTTTGGTCTTTAGTAGATGTGGCAAGTTTGGACTTGAAGTTTACTTTGGAGGACTTCACTAATGCTTTTATTTGCTTGTTCAGGCTAAGGAGAGATTGCTTCCAATTAGGCACTTTCTCCTTCTCGATCCTGGATAGCAATTTTTTCCTGTTATTATATAGTTTATTTATTGCAGATGTCCACCAGACAGGTTTACTCTTCCTTGCAGAGGATGATTTTGTCCTGTTGGGCATTCCTGATTCTAAGAAGCTATATAAGTGCTCATATTGTACTTTGGTGTAGGTTTGGACATTTTTGCCAGTTCCTATGGAGGAGGAGTGGGCTGTGAAGCTGTTTATACTTTCACTCAGGTGGTTGTAATCAGCTTTGGAGAAGTTTTTTATGTTTGCCCATAGCAAGGGGGAGGGTCAGGAGATGGTGACTTTGAAAGTGACCACTTTGTAATCAGATCTTACCAGGAAGGATGACACTGTAGGGATGCTTTAGTAGTTACTCATGTTAGTTAATAACAAGTCCAAGATATTATCACCTCTTGTGGGGATGTCGACCAGCTGGTCTAAGGCATTTGCATTGACAAAATCAAGGGATATCTGGGCATTCGTGTTTTGGCATAAGTAGTTCTTCCAGTCCATGGTTGGATAGTTAAAGTTGCCCAGGATCAGGGTAAAGGGTTGAATATTGATAGATTCAAAGAGGTCCAGATAGGTGGATGGCTTCTTGAGTCAAGGTTGAGGGCCTGTAGCTAGTTATGATTTGAATAGGGGTTTTGTCAACAGCTAACTGCACCTAGAGTGTCTTCTGTGTGTCATACTGTTTGACCAGCCTGGAGGTGTATATTTCTTTAATATATATTGAAATGCCACCTCCTTTTGCTTTGCTGCCCAAAGTTTGGGGTCTGAATGTATGATAGGATGAGTAGTCTGGTATGGCTGGGGTGCTCTCCACAGCTTTGAACCAGGTTTCTGTGAATACACAAATGTCAGCATCTTTGAGGGTTAAGAATGCTTGCAATGAACACAGTTTCATGTTTGGACTCATAGCATTTAGCAGTATGACCTTTAATTTGCATTTTGATGAACTTTTCATGTTGGGAGTTTTGACCTCATGGCATTACATAAAGAAGGCACTATGTGGGAGTCAAGAACCTTTGCCAGAAGCCTAAAGCCCAAGGGAGACAGATGCAGGCCATCTCTGGCAAAGCATTGTGATCTGTCAGTCATGTCTTCCCAGTCTGTTAGGTACTGGATCCCTTTGGAATGATACCAGAAACTAAGACAATTGTTAAAGTCAATCATTTTCGGTATGCATTGAGGCATCATTCTGGGTGATGGTAGAATGCTGCTTAAGACTAGGGACATAGGCCTTAGTGGCTGTGAGACACAGGTGTGTGGACTATGTGTGGTTTGTAGTGTGATGGGCTGTGGAGTTTGTGTGTATTTTTGCCTCATAGGTCTCTTTTGTTTTGGTATGATTTTGTTGAGGACCTCCCCATATGTGGGTGTGTGTTGTGTAGGTGTGTGTGATGTTTAAGGTGTAGTGTTTGTGTTGACAAACTTCTCAGTGACTGATATACTGGTTTGTGAGGGAAAGAGCAGAGACTCTAGGTTCTTAATGTAATTGCATCTCTCACAAATTGTGTTCCTAGGTGGTAGTAGTAGAGGGTTGTCCATGTACATGAGGCAGTTACTACACTGTCTCAGGATTCCCATATCAACAAGACTGACAGGAGAAATGGTAGGAAATTGTCCATCCATATTTGTCAGAATCTGAGGGAGAGAGGCCAGTGAGAGCTGTGAAGATAGGTAAAGGCTGCCAGCTTAGCCAGATAGAATTTTGTAGATAATTCTGTCATCTGTAAATATTAATGTAAGCCACAGGCTTGTTCTGTTAAATGTGAAAAGACTGCATTGGATATTTAACTGTAAAAATGTAACAACAGTGCACTCTGCTCTAAGAAAGCTGTCAAGCATTTTATGACTGTCTTTGATGTCAAAATTCAGAGCCGATATGTCTAGAGGGAGGCATCCTGCCTATTGTCTTAAGGTAAGAGTTAATGGCTAGAAATTGCATGTATAAATGGTCTTTATTGCTCTGGTTTCTGACCAGGTGTAAAAAATGTAAATGCAGTTTCTGTTAGAACACCAGAGAAGTGGAAAGAATGATCTCATGTGACACAACTCTGTGTTATCAATTTAAAGAGAGAGAATCAGAGAGCTCAGAGCATTTTTTCTTGAGAACATCCAACATCACCAGCACTGCCTGTTTCTATATGTAAGTTATTTAGAACTTTGTTTTCTCTTAGAAATAGCTAGGAATTAGGAAGATTAGACTAATTGTTTTTCTGTGATGTCAGAACTTTTCTACGGTATTATTTTAAGTATTACTCTGTGGTCTCTGAACTGTTGACTAGCACTGTGTAGTAAGAAGTATTGTCTTGTGTTTTTATTACTTATTATTAAATATTTTAAACCTTTTAATTGTGGCTGTTTTATGTAGAATTAATTTAAGCTCTAGAGTACATTACATGCATATAGTGATACTGTACCAAGTCAGTCTAATAAGCCTTGACTGTTCAATCACACTTAACATTTAGATAATAATATTGCACAGTAATAATTGTATACCCTTTCAGAAAAGCCTTTGAGTACCTGATATTAGGGGGTGGTGGCAGCTGGTACTACTTTTTAAACTGGGCATAAAATGGGCACAGCTGGAGAACCTGCACCAGACTTCCCCAGGTGTGGCTGTGTGGTTGTACATAACTCTTATCTCAAAGTATGTGTGTGTGTCAGCTACTTGGGCAGGGACACAAAGCACTGGTTGGACAGAGAGGGTGCTGGAGATTTCAGCTTACTCACTAGGCTGAGATATGGACCCTATAGCTGTGCCAGTGGGGAGTCTTATTGGGGACCTGGAGAGAAAGGGAGAAACCAGCCCCAGACTGATTGTGATCTCTGTGTGCTCTTAATGGAAATTGTGCTTTACTGTGTGTGTATTTATTATCCTTTCTCTATATGGACACCCCCCACTGGTGTTAGTGGTGAGGACTGAGGATTCTTGATTGCTGGGCCAGTGCATGGGCATCACAAGAGCTAAGGGGGTAAAGGGTGGAAGGTCTAAGATAAGTACTACTAGGTGATCTCACAAGTGTTACTAAGGGAAAATTTGTAGTTGGAATACCTTGCAATGGGTTAAAAGCAGTGCAGCTCTTGTGCTCAATGTGCAAACACGCACAAACCAACTCAAACACGGGTTTTAAATACCACAAAGAATAGATGATTCTAGTAACACAGAAATCTAGCAGATCCTGCTAATCCCTGCTCTCATTACCAATCAGATCGTGCCAGACAAGGTCTCTCACTAGCAGAGAAGATAGGCTACTACCAACACAAGATGGCTGCCAAAAACTATAATGAAATGTAGTAAAATGCAGTTAAAGAGTGATGAATTGCAGTATATAGCAATGAATTACACTTAAACAATAATGAAATGCTGTTAATCAGTAAATTGCTTTAACTCATTCATTCCGATGGAGCTCAGGAAGTTTGCTGTGTAACTTCCAATGGGTGGAGCCTAAGCCTTTTGACAGAATCAAATTATGTCTGCACATTTCAAACACATGTTCATATCTCTGGAACCATAGGGGTTATGAAAGAAGTATAAACAACAAACACTTCAGCACACACTGTTTTTATACTGGCAGTATTCTTTAGATACTAGATCTTAAACCACATTTTATATGTCACAGTAAACACAGTAACTATTACATTTGTAATATTTTGCAAACAACTTACAATATCTCAGCAACCACATACTGTCAGCAGCATTTTATTCATCTAGGTGAGACCTTTCATGTGAGGCTAAGGAGTTCTGTCTCTGTGACTTTGTTGTTGAGATATTTAGAAAAATGTAAAATTATATCTATATTAATTAATATCATAAAAACAACAGTTAATATCTATTTACCTACACTAGACAGAGGTCAAATATAAATGTGGTTTAGTGTGCCATTTTGTAAGCTTTAAGATAAAATCTTTTAAAACCTTGTACATAGCATGGTTTTCGAACTATTGATACAAATATGAAAAAGCAATATTTGACACCTAGAGGCATCAGGAGGAGTTAACTGCAGATGCACCTGGAGGCATCACTCGGACATAATGATTTAAAGCACTGAAAATGTGATAAATTAGCTATAAGGCACAGACAAAAATGATAGGCAAGTGCAAATGCAATAAAATAAGTGAAAATAAATTAAAAAGTACTCAGATTGGTCTTGGAGCCTCAGGCATTTTGCAAAACATCCCAGAGATTATGCACCTCACAAGAGTCTGGTTCAAACAAACCCAAACCAGCTCAAATGTGGGATTTAAATACCACAAAAAATTGAAGATTCTAGTAATACAGAAATCTAGCCAATCCTGCTAGCCTCTGCTTTCTTTACCAATCAGCTTGTGCCAGACAAGGTTAAGGCAGCCCTGCTACTCTCACTAGCAGAGAAGATAGGCCCGTACCAACACAAAATGGCTGCCAGAAACACAAAAGGCAAATACGAGATGGCTGTCAGAAACACCGAAAGCAAAACCAAGCAGCTCTGGAAGCAACGAACCTGAATCCAGAGTATGCTACTCAATTTAAGGGTTAAGAACCCAATAAAACTCACAAAAAGCACAGATTAACCACTTACAGACAAAACAGGAACTCACAGCATGAATAAATGCAGTTAAACAGTAATGAAATGCAGTAAAATGCAGCTAAACAGTAATGAATTGCAGTAAATAGCAAAGAAATACAGGTAAACAGTAATGACATGCAGTTCATCAACAAATTACTTTAGAACAGTATAAATGTGATAAATTAGCTATGAGGTACAGATAGAAATGATAGACAAGTGTAAATGCAATAAAATAAGTGAAAATAAATGAAAAAGCACTTAGATTGGTCTTGGAGCCTCAGGAATTCTATAAAATAGCCCAGAGATGATGCACCTCAGCAAAGCCTGGTTCAAACAAGCCTAAACCAGCTAAACATGGGGTATAAATACCACAAAATATTCTCCTTAAAGTGAAAGTACTAAAGTATTACTACCTTTTGTCAGTGTAGTTTTGTATTTCCTATTGAGTAAAAATCTCTACACATGTTCAGTTAATTACTACTTATAAGTCTTAAATTAGAGTGCTTTCCTATTTAGGAATTAAAAAAAAAATAATTGCATTTATTGACTGCCTCAAGCCACTTTAGAACAGCTATATGTACTTAGTTTGTATTTGTTTTGATGTACCTGCCAGTCACGAGTAATTTAAGTGGCACAACACAGGTTTCTATTTGTCAATCAGAACAGCTACTCATACCAGTGTGAACAATTGTGTGAGTACTGCAAGCAAATTATCCCATGCATTTATATAAATCTAACCCGATATCACAAGTCTGGAAGTGCAGCACTGAAACAAGCAGCCACTGATCATTTGGTAGATTTCCAAATTAGCCAAACAAAAAATGCATCAGGGCCTCCAGAACTGTTAAAACTTATATGGCACACCTTTTCCTGTGTTTGGTTCCTGGTTTGTCTTTTGCAGTGATTGGTTGTAGGTTTCCAAATTAATTAAAAGAAGAGCTTCATAGAGACTAGAGGAAAGTAACATTAAAAAGCAAAATAAGTAAAAAGTTGAGTACAAGAAAGTTGACATACAAGCAGAAGAAAACTATCATAAGACTAATCTTACATAAATATCTGTATCGATAAGCTGCCCCTATTTATAACAATAATGAGAAACTTAAAAACAATCCCCTTTGGTGGAATATCCATATAAATGAATTATATAACAAAATAAAGAAATCGCTTAATGCTTATGAGAGGTCTCATTCTATCTAGCTTAAGAGCATGCCTAATCAAATTAATAAAGAACTTAAGGGAAGCATCCCAAAGCTCAGAGCTGAGTCTGAATTTAAAATAGACACTAAAACTACAAAGAACTTTTAGCTATGCAAGGAAATTAAGAACTAACACCTGACAATATTTGTAGCTAGCCCTTAATAATTCTACACCCTCTGACCCATAGAAAATAGCTGATATCCTAGCTAAGAAATTCAGTGTAAATTTTACTCCACCCACAGTTATAGCTATTCCATGGATTCAACAATCCCAGCCACACCCTTGAATTACCATATAACAATTTGTCACAGCCCTCTGAAAAACTAAGAATACTTCATCCATGGGCCCTGATAGTCTATCTGATTGTCATTGCCAGATATAGCCTTTATGAACTTCTACTTAGGTTCATAGGTTTATAGGTTCATACTAGGCTATCTGCCCTAGGGCATTTATAAACCTAGCCAGAGTGTGTTTGGCTTTCGCCACCCATTTTAAATTAATTTTGCTATGCCCTTTTTCGAGGTAAGTATACTGTGCCTCTGTCTAACAGTGACACAGAAGTGATACCCGGGGTAAACCTATGATCTCCCATCCACTCATCAAGATTCCTCTTGAACAGAGTCAATGAGGTACTCTGCCTAACCTGGACTGGGATTTTATTCCAGAGTGAAGGGAGCCTCTGGGTTATGAATCTGTCCCTCCAGCATGTCCTATTTATTTCAGTGCTGAGGTTCAAGTGTCTCGAGCACGTAGCTCGATGGGATTTGGATTTTCTGGGGTGCAGCATGTCCATTAATTCCGGGTTGGACATGGCTTTATACGTGAGGCACAGATTGCCTCTGAGCAGGCGGTATGCCACTGAGTAGAGCTGGAGTTTCTTTAACCGGGCAGCATATGACATCTGTTTGAGCCCTTTGATCCTCTTGGTGAGGTACTTTTGGTGTCTTTCCAGTTGCTGCAGGTGTCTGGTAAGGTACATCCCAAAAGGGGCATTGTTCTCAATTATGGGACTGATGAGGGATGAGTAAAGAGGCATGATGACCTCCCCTGATCTAGATGTGAATCCCTTGTTGATTAGGTGGGCTATATAAAATGTTCTTCTAACAACTTTGGCCACGTGGTTGTCAAATGAGAGATTGCTATCAACTTGGGTCCCCAGGTCCCTAATTACTTCTTCTGTACTTAATGGATTACCACCTATGTGGTAATTTGTGGGCATTTTGTTTTTGCCAAAGGGGATGACTATACACTTTTTGGCGTTTAGCTTGAGGCCATGGCTCTGGCACCAGTTGTCTGTTTCTATGAGGCCCTTTTGGAGGATGCTTGTGTCAGCTGGAGAGACAATTATGGTGCCCAATTTGCAGTCATCTGCGAACTTGGTCAGCCACAGTCCTTCCGTGTTGGCCTGTACCTGTGAGAAATATATACCGAACAAGAGAGGTCCCAGGACTGAGCCTTGTGGGACGCCACTTGTAACTGGTTTGGAGTCTGACATGGCTCCAGCAATTCTAACCATGTGGGTTCTGTCCTTGAGCCAGTTTGCAATCCATCTAGTGACATAGGGGTTTATATTTAAGCTGGTGAGCTTATCTATAATTCCCGAGTGGGGTATTGTATCAAAGGCTTTTGCGAGGTCCAGGTAGGCTGTGTGGACCACCTTCCCCTCGTCAATGGCCTTGGTGACTGTTTCAAAAAAATCAACCAGGTTTAAGAGGCAGGATCTGCCCTTAACAAAGCCGAACTGGGTAGGATCCAGTGTCTGTAGGTCCCCAATATCTTTATTTATGAGGTCCATGATGATCCTTTCCATAGCTTTGCAGACCAAGCTAGTCAGGCTTATGGGTCGATAGTTCTCAGGATCCGTTGAGGCACCACCTTTGTGGAGAGGGACCACTGTTGCTGTACGCCACTCTTTGGGTACATATCCTGTAGTAAGGCTGAGATTGAACAGTAGTTTTATGTTTGGGTTTAGCTCTTCTTGGAGTTCATGTAGGATGCAGCCCGGGACACCGTCTGGTCCCATTGATACTGTGTTTTTGCTTTCTGAGTATCTGAGATGTCAGGGGCAGCACTCTGCTGGGATAGATATTTGCCCTTTTGGTGGGGAGTTTGCGCTGAACCTGTCAGCTAGGATGTTGGCAATGTCTGTGGGTTCGGTGAATTTTTTGTCATTTTGGACTAATTCTGAGCATATCTGGGAATTCCAACCCAGGTTCCTAACATAACTAAAGAAAGCCTTGTGATTATCTTTAGTGTCCTGTGCAATTTTTCTCTCGAAGCTGGCCTTAGACTATTTTATGAGTGCCCGTAGTTTTTTGCTAATAGTGATCAGAGATGCCTTCCCTTTTTGGGATTTTGCTCTAGCATGTAGTAGCTTCCTCCTCCTATTGTATAGTTTGTTTATGGCTGGGGTCCACCAGACAGGACGTCTGCCTTTGGAGGATTGGGTCTTGGTTTTATTTGGGATCGCATGATCCATGCATTCCTGAAGGTGTTCATAGAATGCATTTATAAAGGATTCTGCGATCTGGGCTGTATTTTCCACAGGCCCGGGGGCTTTGAAGGATTCCACCTCGGTTTTGAGGAGTGTGAAATTTGCTTTAGAGAAGTTTTTCACTGTGGTTTTTTGGGCAGGGGGTGGGGTCGGGATGTGAATATCCAGTGAGATTAGTTTATGGTCTGATCTTACCAGTGAGGGATACACTTCTGGTCTGGAGCATAGAGTCCCCATTTTGGTGATGATCAGGTCCAGTATGTTTTCCCCTCCTGTGGGAGTGGTAACAAGGTGTTCCATAGCATTTGAGTTTATAAATTCTAGGAACCTTTGGGCTAGGGTGTTGGAGCTAGAGTAATGTTCCCAGTCTATGTTTAGGTATTTGAAGTCGCCCAATATAATGGTGTTTGGAGTGACCTTCATATTTTCCATTGTTCTCAGGAAGGCCGAGTGGGGTTCCTGGGTTTGGGAGGGTGGTCTGTGGCAGGCTATAAACTGGAAGGCAGTTTTACCCACTGTTAGTTGCACATGGATAGTCTCTGATGCTTCGTGCTGTGTCACCAACATGGAGGTGTGGGTATCTTTGACGAATATTGATACTCCCCCTCCTTTTGTGGTTCGGTCCAAGTTTTGGGGCCGAAAAGCATGATATGAGGTATAACCTGGTAGTGCTGGGGTGCTCTCAGGAGCCTTGAACCAGGTTTCTGTTACTGCACAGATATCGATGTTCTCCATGCTAAGGAGAGTTTCGAGTGCGTGCATCTTGAGGTTTAGACTTCTGGCGTTGAGTAGCATTACTCTTAGTTTCTTATCTCTTCTGATACCTATGGAGGTGGGTTTGTCTTTTGAGCCTTGCCTAAAAAAGGCACTATGGGGGTAGCAAGAGCCTTTGCCAATATCCGAAAGCCCAGGGGCGACAGGTGCAAGACATCCCTAGTGAAGCATCGTGGCTTGTCGAGCATGTCATCCCAGGCTGACAGGCATTGGATCCCCTTTGAATGACACCAATACTTAAGCCAATTGTTGAAATTGATCATCTTGTCTTCATATTCTGGTATCATTCTTGGTGAGGGTAAGATGCTACTCAGGGTCAGGGACATACCGGCCTGGGCTACATGCTCAGAGAGCTCCTCTATGTCTCTTTTCATGTAGTCCAGGGAGGTACGTCTCAGGTCATTCACAACAGCATGGACAATGATGGAGTCATATTTGTACTTGCCTTGGAGTGACCTGAGTGCTTGTGTTATGTGGCGGATCCTAGCGCCCGACAGGCAGCTCACCGTGACCTTCTCCTTGTTCAGCCTGGTGAGCGGGACATCAGTGTGCCTGACGATAGAGTCACCTATTACAAGTGTATCAGGTGTGTTGTTTAGCCTTAAGGGCTGTGACTGTTCGGCACACTGGCTTTGTCAGCTATGTGTTGCACGTGTTTTGTTTTGGGGTAGTGGTTGCTTGGGTGTCTGCTTTGGAGGTCTCTGCTGCTTAGGCAGATTTTTATTTAGAGCCTCCGAGTATGTTTTTGTGTTTATGTGTTTGGTTTGCTGTCATGGTAGGTCTATGTGAGACTGGAATTGTAGTGAGTGTGGTTTCCTTCTCCTCCTGACTGGTTACGCCAGTACTGAGTTGAGAGAGCTTAGCCTCCAGTTTGGCTATATGGTTGCATCTCTCACATGTGTTGGAATTTGTTGGGAGGAGGAGAGGGTTGTTTGTGTACATGAGGCAGTTGTAACATTGCCTCAAGATTCCCAGATTCACCAGCTGGACTGGAGAGGAGATTGACAACTGACCTTTGGACATGCTAGAATAGTATTGGGAATTCTTTTACAATTGAAAAAAGGTCCAGTGGGGAACAAGGTACTCAAGGGGAGTTTGTGAGGGTGTAGTGCTTTTAATTTTTTAGTGCTGACTTAGTGAGCAAGTGCCAGGTAACTTAAATGCAATGTGTTACAGGTAACTTAAATGCAAAAACGACAAACAGTAACTTTCTTTCAAGTGAAACAAGGAAATAAGTACAGTAAGCAATGCAGATATCACTAGGGATCCACAGAAGCGCTGAAAAGCCGCGTTTTAGTTCAAATTAGCGTTTCAGGGAAACAACAAGCAAACAAACAACAAGCATACAAACAAAGCTAGATTCAGCAGGCCTGGATCTAGTCTATGCTACAGCAAACAAGGTGTACCAATTTCAGTAAGAAACAGTTCAAATTTGCAGGCACTATAAGCCTTTAACCAGAAATTCCCAGTTCAGAAGGGCAAAGTCCAGCCTCTCCTCCCACAAGAGTGCAGACTACGAACCTTCTTAATGTAAAATAACTGGCCTGAAGCCCAAGTGCCTAAACCAGAACTAATACACTTTTAGAATAACAGACACTGAGGCCTCAAGCAGCAGTTCCCAACTTAGAAGGATGTAAGCTACCTGTCCTGCCACCACAGTGCAGGCCACAAACCTTCCTAATGTAAAACAACTGGCCTGAAGCCCAAGTTCTTAAACTAAAAGGCTTAGAATGATAGCTACACTTTAATCAATAAAGTGGAGCAATACTTAACCTCTTTAATCCAAACCTCTCCACTGATTACATTCCTGAAGCCTGGAAAACAGCTACTCTGATGTTGCTATACAAGGGTGACCCAACCACAAACCCTGGTAACTATAGTCCGATTAATCTCACTCATCTTATATGTAAGCCTGTGGAGCTCATTTTCTCAAACCTCATTAATTTGGACATTGAGAATCTCTTATCCCTGGACCGTCATCAATTTGGCTTTTTAAAAGGAAAGTCCTGCTTCTTTAACCTCATTAATTTCTTTGAAAAGTAACTAAAACAGTTCATAGTGCTTATGCAGTGCATACATTATGTCTAGATCTGGCCAAGACCTTTGACAGTTTTCCCTCTGCAGGCGTTTTTGACAGACTATATAAATCCTTACATTGTGTGATAGATAGCTAACTGATTGCCTTACAGAAATCATGTGGTTAGAGTCACAGGTGACATTTACAAAAGCAAAAAGGTTACCAGTGGTATACCAAAAGGTTTGGGTTTTGGTCCTCTCCTATTTGGCATTTGTTTATTTCTCAGACCTTCAGGCTAGCAATCCTGGCCTATGGCTAACTAAGCTTGCAGATGACTGTAAATGAGGAGTTGTTATTCGATATTTATCTGACTCACAATTGCTCCAGCACTGGTTAGACCATGTTAACAATTGGTGCACGGACAATAGCCTCAAATTAAATGTAGCATAGTTCATTTCAGTAAACAAAACGGTGTCACTTACAATATAGAAAAGCATCTCTCAAATCAGACGCAGTTGTAAGGGATTTAGGCACTCTGGTTGACAATTATTTGTCATTTAATCAGCATATCTACACAATAAATCAGAAAAACTTTTATCTGGCTCATTAATTTCCAAAGGTGTATCTACTAGATCCAAACGTGTTAATTCTCCTTTACTCCCACCTTATCAGACTCATTATTGATTGTAATGCACATACTGGCATATCTCTCTATACAGATCACACAACTTGAGAAACCTCAGAGATTTCTACCTAAAAAGATCAGTGGCCTCAAAATCTTATCAGGGGAGACAGGTAGTTTTGTCTCTGTACTCAGTCTCTTCCAGACACCTCTATGGAGATTTATGCCTGGCCTTTTGTGCCATGAAGGACCCCACCCCTATTTGACTTCTTATTCCTTTGTAGAACTAATGGTACCTCAAATTCTCTGCTAAAGGAACTAAGCTTCCATCAACAGATACATAAGACACATTGGTGTATTCCCAACACATTCCTCAGTTGTGAAACAAACTTCTCCTACATGTTAAGCAGTGTAGTACCCATAAAGGTCAACCTAGATAATCAGATGGGTAGTCTCCAATAATTGTCTCCAGGCCTTTTTTGTCTTACCCTTTTTGAAGCTGGAGATAATGTCTGAACATTTGTTTTGCTAGTTTTGTAATGGTGTAAATGCTTATTGCCTAGTACTTACATATGAGCTAATGAATATGTGAGAAGGAATACACAGGAAAGGCAATACCACTATATCAAGCAGTCTGTAGATGAATAAATGGTTACTTCAGTGAAAATGAGACACTCGTGGTAAAGGCATACAGCTCGGTAGATTGTTCAGGGAAAATAGGATAGTTAAGCAAGGAGCACTATGGGAGAAATATGGAAGAGTATGGTGGAATTAAAGAAGGTAGGCAGTATCAAGAAAATTTTCAAGGAATGGAGAAGATTTAGGGAGAAAAAAGAGAGCGGTGTTTTGGAATAGGTCTGGGGAGAAAAGTGTTGCTAAAACAAGAAATTAATTGGAGAATACCGAGCACAGTTGATAGGAAAGAACATCTGGAATAATCTGAAAGAGTGGAATGATGTTTCTAGAATACAGGTATGAAGTAAAGTATGTGTCAGTGAGTAAAGGAGCCAAGGATTCAAGGAGGGTAACTGCATTATACCATACCAGCAGTGGGCTTTAGACTTCAGGGGCTCACAGTGGAGTCTTATAAATATGTGATGCTTCTGAAAACTTCTGTGCATTTAAACTTCCCACAGTACGGGCAGTCTGGCACTGCTGTATGGGAAGTCATTATTCTATATTTTAATATGAAAACTTGTTACAGAAACTGTGAATGGTGAGACTCTGCATAGCTCCTTACTATGTTATGAGATCTCTGAGTTATTGCTCAGACTGCAAAAACTTTGATTTACATTGTGATGCATAACAACCAGAAAAAACAAGGCACTTAGTGACTTCAGCTGAGGTAATTAACTGTAGTTTTGTGAAGGTGGCTGTATTTGCAGAATAGACTTGAGTTGCACCAAGTAAATAATTTAGTGAACTATCTCTGCAGTAATGATTTCCACATAGAAACTCAAGGTGTCTTCAAAGATCAGTTGCCTGGCTCTCGTTCTATATAAGTGAACACTTCTAAGTATGATTTCTAATTAATACATCATTGTTTCAACAGCATGCTTTTATTCTATGCAGTCCTTTGTTCTTAAAGTCATTGTTGGTAGACTCTTCAAATTCTTTTCGTTAGAGGTCATAGACTGATAATGGCGTTATGTATGCAAAAACATTTAAATTCTCTTTCCCATTTCTCAAGTTATATTGAGCAACTAATTATCATTTATAATTATCATTTAGACCAGTTTAATATGTTAATTATGTGCATACATTGATATTTTATGCTCCACAAATAATACAGTTTCTTCTAATTATGGGTAATCAAGGATTAGTTCTTGGATAACTTATTTATTTATGCATTTGCTCACAGATTCAGTGGGCTGGTCTCAGTACACTGTTTGGCATAAGGAAAGCCACAAATCAGGGCAGTATATTTTAAACAAACTGTGATTAAAGACAATATGTTTTGGATATACACTGAACAGTATAATGCAGTTAACTTGTACACATGGAAAAGAATAATATATTTGGCATGCTCATTCTATACAACAGATGTATATTGATTAGATTGCCGCATTTAACTCGCATGCGTCCTATACAATCGTGTCTTGATGGCAATATAGTTTGTATTTATATTTAGGTTGCATTTACATTATGTAATGCTTAGATTGTAAATGTTGCCTTCCAGTAGGTTGAACATACTGTAATTGTAAGTTAACTCATAGTAACTGTAGTAAATACAATACATTCAGAGACATAGTTGCATTTTTCAGTTTTACTACAGATAGGGAATAGTAATTAATGAGTGTGTTCAGCAGTAGTACCATAGTAATTTCTATTTTTTTCCCAGTGATTTTATTATCTAATATAATCTTGCATTTCAGGTTGGTAGGCAGGAATGCAGAGTTGTGTAATTAAACATGTCATCACAGTAGATGTTCTGATCGATCACTGTTGCAGTAGCTTAAGATATTGGGTTACCTGCTGCCCAGGATATGACCAGATTTCAAATTTTCAGAGAACCTTCTATATGCCATGACTGTCCCAGTATGTTTTTGTCTCAAGAAGGGAGGTATTAGTCCTGAAAGGAAAAAGTAATAGTAAAACATACATACCCATATATATATATATATATATATATATATATATATATATACAAGGGTATGTGTGCAGACAGGTAGAAAACTGATGGCCTAAGGGCAGAAATAGCCAAAAGTTGAATCTTGATAGATGAGTGATAAAGTGTAGAGTATAATAACGCACAGAGATACTCAAGAACCAGAAACATTTAGACTTTAAATGGGTTGTGGTTCTTAGAATGGCACCAACTGGAAAATCTCTTCCAGTTACAAATGCATAATTTTCTAGTTGTAGAGTGTTTTACTTTTTTTAGTACATGCTGCACATCAAAAGAATAATGGTGCCTAACAAGAATCAAGCCATTGTAATTGCCCTAGCCAATTTCAAAAAAAGGGAGGAGAACCACTGTTGCATGGGCCAAAAGGAGATCACCAGCAATTTGTTACTGGAGAGTCCTTCTGTATCTTTAGAAGAAGCCTGGATATCAGTGGAAAGGACAGAAAAGTATACAGGAACATTCATGACCATTGGAATGAGAAAGCATCTGTCTTCTAGACCTGTTTGCAAAGAATCCTAGAGTGGGATTTATTTAATTGTCTGTTTGGAAATGAGCAAACAGATCTATTTGAGGGGTTCCCCACAGTTGGACTGAGTCCTGGAAGACCCTGGTTGTATGTTCCTTTGTGAGGCTCTGCCCTGGTCCTGTTCAGCTTGTCTGCTACAATATTTTGTTATTTTTGAAACTGAGCTGAGATGCCATCTCCTAGGCCACCATAGCCTGTCTGCAAATAGGAGGAGAAATGGTACCCCCTTATTTGTTTATATGCAACATCACTGTGGTACTGTCTGTGATAACTTGAATAGGTAATGGGGACTAGAGATGAGTTAATGCTTTCAGAGCACTGGTAATTGCCAGGATCTCTTTGACATTGATGTGCTTTTGTTTGCCATGTTTGTTCCACAGACCTTGCACTTTCACCTCTTCCAATACAGCTTTCCAAGCAATGTTGAGGCATCTGTTATAACAGACTGAAGAGAAGGCAGCAGGGAGACGGGCACTGGGATAAGAGAAAAGTGGTCCACCCACAACAATAGCTCTTCTCTCTTGAACCTCCAGACTAGCATCTGAAAAGATAAAAGGTGTTGATGCTGAGACCAAACTGACTTAAGGTACTTTAGAATGTTTCTTATATGAAGCCTGGTCAAGAGAATCATAATAATCATAGAAGCCATGAAAACCAGAATCCTGAGAAATTCCTTGGCAGATATCAGAGATTGGTTGAAAAAGCTCTGGAAGATTTACTAATACAGCTCTAAATTGCATAGTGGAAGAAAGTCTCTTCCTAGGGAGATATCCAGAAGATAGCCCAAAAAAACAATTGTGTGTGAAATGATGAGAGAAGTGTTTTATAAATTCACTTGAAACTACAGGCTGAGCAGAAGTTCTATGATACTTGTCATAACATCTTGACAATTAAAAATGCAAAAACAAAACAAAACAACAAAAAAGACAATCTACAAATGCAAGGCAATCATCCAGATATGGAAAGATGTGAATGCCTTGTATTCTGGAATAAGCAATTTTGCAATTATGGGAATCAGACACTTTGTAAACACCCTCAATGCATTATACAGAATAGACCAAATGGTGAAAAAGAGCAGATAGTATGAATCAAATACGTAAAATCATAACAATTGTATAAAATTATTGCCAATAGGAAGGTGATGCTAAAGCATCTTTTAAGTCTAACTTTATCATGAAATTGAGTAATGGCATTAGGGATAGCAGTGTTTGAGGGATAACATTTTGAACTTTACAATCTTCAAAAAAGATTGAGAAAGGAGAGGACTAAGAATGGACTCCAAGTTCTCTCTTTCTTTAATACCAACAAAACATCCTTCAATAAAAACCTTTGACCATCTTATTTGAGGGCATTAGCTCTATAAACCTTTGAGATAACATTGCTCCAAAACAGGAGGAAAGAGGAGTGTTTGGTTTACAGCTTGAAGAAGAATCCTCTAAAAAAGGAGGACTAGAATCCCACTGCCATCTCTGTCCTGCTGGATGATTTTCAGAACAGATTTTCTAAATAATCTGATGCCACTGGGGAAAAAAAAGACCTAGACTGACTAGAAAAACCTGGAGAGGCAAGCAGTTTTTCTGACAGTTTGGACTGCCCTTTGCATTTTGAAATTCTTTTTTTATTTAATGGATGCTGAATTAGAGAAAGGCTTTATTAAATTTAGAAAAGGAGGGTTGAAAAATTTGGGACACCCATTGAATAACTATCTCCCTTTCATTAAATCTTTTAAGAACTTCAGCTTCAGTAGCTTCAGAAGGACCAAACAGAGCATACTGTCAAGGAGTGAATTTATAATCTCAGTTGTAGCATCCACTGGTAAATTTTGAGAATGTAACCAACCACATATTCTCATTACTGACTCTGTAGCAACAATGGAATGTCCAATTACAACAACTCATAATACTTTTGCTGGGAGACAGGGATTTCAGTTTGTTCTCACTGAAACACCTCCTTCATTTTAACTAAGGTCTCAGAAATAGATACTTTTTTTCTGGTGGAAAATTTGAAGTAACACTTTCCACTAAATCAGAATCTTTAACTTGTCCTGAAACCATTGAAAAAAAATATTTTCTCTCTCTCTCCATCCCCTGTTCTTCTGACTAAGGCTTAGTGTCAGAATGAAAAAGGAACTTCTTCTATTTTTCTTTTTGAGGTGAGTAAAGGAACATAATTTTAAACATTAAAAACAGAAATTAATTCCTTAGTAAATTCCAGCAAGTCTTCCCTATTCATATTTTCCAGGAGACTTCCTGGACCAACTAATAGCAAAGATATTAACCAGGGGATCAGACATCCTAGCCAGCTGTGCAGTAGACCTACAGATGAGACCAACTATACTGGTTTTCCCTTGCTTAGTGAGGGCAACCACACAGGCACATGAGACTTCTCAAGGAGCTATACAACAGAGGGATCAAGAAATATCAATGAGTGGTCTCAGGACCAAGTTTGTTCACAACAGAGTCACGTACTGACAGCTGAGGCAGTGGGGGAGCCAGTCTGACAACAAAGACCCCTTAACAGTTTTCTTCTTCTACCAAACAAGGGAAGGAAGAACCTCAAAGACCAATAAATACTCCATGGTCCAGCTGAAAAAGAAGCCTGCAAGATGAGTAGTGGAGGCTGTCAGAATCAATCAACCTCCTGACAAAAAATAATGACTTTGAAGTAAAAGACTTTTGACTTATTTTGTTAAAACTATTATTGTCAGGTTATGTTTTCTTAACAC
Source organism: Protopterus annectens (assembly GCF_019279795.1). Lineage (NCBI taxonomy): Eukaryota > Metazoa > Chordata > Ceratodontiformes > Protopteridae > Protopterus > Protopterus annectens. The sequence goes on from NC_056726.1 coordinate 731,266,104, forward strand.
TTACTGCTATAAATTATGCTCCCCTCTCTGTCTATGTATGTTTACCAAACAGATGCCTGAAAGCATGGGATCTAGTATTTCTATCCCAACAATCTGTTAATTGCTTGGGTTCGTATAACACTCCATGTTGTTATGTAATGGTATACTAGTTTTCAGATTTATGTTTGGTGTATATAGTTATATAGTTATATTCTTTGCACCCTTGCTTGCTAAAGGGCACGGATAGAGCGTAAAGTATTGAGAGCATTGCTTTGCTAGACTGCTAGTCTCTTTAGTTCCTGTTAAGGTTTCTCTAAGCTTTTCTCCATACGGTCAACTTCTCAGGCTCATTTCATTTTGTTGAATATAACAGAGAGCTGCACCCTGTATTAGTTACCTTCTTGAATGCTTGATATCAGAAATGTACATTTTTTGGTGTAGAACTTGCTCACCAGGTATGCTGTGTACTGAAAGCTACAAATAACAGTTATAGCTTATTATGTGATTTCACCTCCTGAATTTAGTGTGCCTTAAATGTTTATCTTGTAGTAGTCTATTTTGTCTAACTTCCCTCACCTTATTTACCTTATTCTCCTCCACTTTTGTTCTAGCTAAAATCCAGCTCACTTTCCTGACATAATTACTGACTTCACCTTTCATCACTGAAATACACCAAGTGAACGGGAATCCCTGACATGTTAGCATAGCGGCTAGATTGCGGGTTTTATTTCCTTTCTAGTGCAAAGTATGATTTTAAGCAATGGGAATTATTTTGTTTTGTGTTAAACACCTGTCTGCACTGTATACTTTAATATAGTGAGGAGCACGCTCTCTGAAATGCCAGTAGTCCTGATTTCTTTCCTCTCATATCATAGTGTGCTCCCTATCCCATATCTCTACCTGAGATACACACGCATCCCTTATTTTCCTCTTTTATGACTCCTCTGAACTCTTGTTGCACCCCATCCTGCTGTAGCATTAGAATACATTTTCTGTTACAGTTAAAATTACAGAAGCAAAGTCCGCTGAGTTTTGAGCTCTAATTTTACAGACATTCTTGTAATCTTCTGATAGAACATTGATACTTACTGCACTGCAACAATGTCCCTGCATTTCCATGGATATTTTCAGGGCAGGTGATAGGTTTCTTTTTCCTGTGAATGCTGGGAGCTCACACTAGTATCGCTCTGTTCACTCCACTACCCTACCGTACCCTACCCCCATTGCCACCCACCACCTCATTTATTAAATTTATACCTAAACACACCACACCCCTTTCCCTTTCTTCACCAATCATCTTACACCCACACCTCTCAACACCCCACCCACCTCATTAGCCCTAAACTTCACTACTCAACCACTTCTCTAAAAATCCTAAGACTCAGTCATTCCTCCCACAACTTGCCTTCCCTAACCCACACATCTCCACTTCACCCTATTTCTCTGAAACCTCCTCAGCTATGCTCCATTACCACTCTATACAACTTCATTTTATTCTATTGTGCCTTGTCTTCCTAGCATATAATGCCACTGACCTTCACAACTATAACATCAAATACTGTCAGTCCCCTACACAAATATTCAGATCCCCTCAACCTCCAAAGAAACCATATAGTCACATCAGCCCACGACTATACTCTTTTTCCAACTCTTTTCTCTACCATCTCAAACACATAAAATCCTCATACCTTCCAATGCCCACATTCAGGTTCCATCTTATAAAAACAAAACTAAACTAATAAACCTACTTCTGCACTCCCTAACACATATTAAATCATAAGATGATATCCACCCCCAACCCAGGCCCAAGCTATGACTTACCTGAAGCTCAACAACACTCCTCAACCTTGATCTTAATACTACAAACCACAATACCTCTAAAACTATTATACATACCTCCCTACCACTCAATTCCAGATTTGATCTACTAATTTCCAACTTCAATCTCAGAATCTAGTAAATAAAATTACAGAATTCCATACTATCTTGACCACCTACTCTCCTGACTTAGCTATTTTAACTGAAACCTGGTTAATACCACACATCAAAGATCCTGAAATTACTCTCTAGAGTTATAATATGATAAGTGAAGACAGACTAAGCAGAAGAGGTGGTGGTGCACCTGTTATGTTCAAAGACTCTCTGAAAGTGGAAAAACTACACACTATTCCACCAGCCATCCCCAATACAGAAATACTCATCACACATCTACAAATTACTCCTCACAAAGCCATTTTTATCATAGCTGTTTACCTGCCCCCAGGAAACAACCTTCCCAACATTGAACTTCTCCTCTCCTGGTCTGCCTCCACTTTCAGTCAAGAAACTATCATCATAGGTGACTTTAATCTGGACTAGTTTTCCTGCTTCTCTAGCTGCCTTACTAACTTTATCAGTCTTTACAAATACACCCAAATTATTGTGTTCCATTCGTACCGAGAAACACTCTCAAAAGAAGTCTTTACTTGATTGGATATTAACCAACAAACCAAACCTGAGTTTCTAAGCTGGCTGCTTTCCAATCAGCCTTAGTGACCATACCACTACTTTTCTACTTAGAAAAGGAATTCAAACCCAATCATTTACTCCCTTCAAGTACACCTGCTGTAAGAAACTCTTCTCCCCCAATACTTTCAATCTATTGCTACAGCATTGTGACTGGTCACCATTAAAAAGCCTAAAACTGGAATTTGCAGTAGAATTCTTTAGTAAAAACTTCTTGACATACAAAATAGTCTGTCCCCCACAAGAAAACTATGTACCAAATCCAAATAATTACCTTGGCTTTCTAATGACACTAAACTTCTTATCAAACAAAGGGATAGAGCAAAGGCCCTATACCAATCCACAAAAAACAAGAACAATCTCACCTCAAATCAGCAATTAAGAAACCAAACAAAAAAGGATAACTAATGATAAACATACTACTTACAAACCTTTCAACAGAAGTTCCTACACAACCCACAAAAGTTCTGGCAAACCATAAACTACCTCCTGAACCCTGGTAAAATGTCCACCCACACCACTTCCACATCTAATACCTTAGAATCCTTAGCGTCTCAATTCAACTATTATTTTATTAATTCTATCACCTACCTCCTAGATAACCACCAAACCATACCTCTCACAGTCCCCTGCCGTTCCACTACAGCCACTAACTCTTTCTTCTTTAAACCTGTCCAAACTTCATACATAAAAAAGCTCCTTAGCAAACTCAAACCTTGCTGCCTTGCTGCCGACCAACTCCCCAATGAATTCTTAAATAGCTTCCCCATCTGTCGCCTATCCTATCTCTATCCTAATCAGTCATTATATCTCTAAACAATATGTACCACACCTCTGGAAAATCTCACACGTCATTCCCTTCCACAAGGGCAGCCAGTCTAGAGATATTGCTAATTACCATCCCATTGCCATCCTCTCACCCATAGCTAAAATCCTAGAGAAATGTATTCACCAACAACTCCAAAATCACCTTACCATTAACAATCTACTATCCCAGAGCCAGCATGGCTTTAGACCTAAACATAGTACTAATACAGCCTTACTGTCATTTACTGACACGATTCACCACCATAAGAACAAAGGTCTTCTAGACTCAGCAATTTTCCTTGACATGTCAAAAGCATTTGACAGTGTCTCCCCCCAACTTCTTCTAAACAACCTTGCCACTTACAATCTCAGTTCATCATCACTAACAGTGTTTCATAGCTATCTATCTAACCGTAAACAGGCCATCAAATGGGAGAACAATCTCTCTCCTCTACTGCCAGTATCCACTGGAGTACTCCAAGGGACCATACTTGGACCCCTCCTCTTTATCCTATTTACCAACAGTCTAAATTCAGCAACCCAACTTGCTGCAATCATACAATATGCAGATGACATATACCTTATCTGTTCTGCCCCTTCCCACCAAGAACTTCAAGATAAGACTCAAAAATCATTTCAGGAAATTGAAACTTACCTATCTAACCACCAGCTCATTCTAACCACCAGCTCATTCTAAACCCTAATAAGACCAAGCTAATGGTTTTCACAAGCAAATCTATCAAACCCCACTCTCCACCAATCTTTCTTCACTCTGCCAATGGAACCAAAACTTAGCATACAAATCACACCAAACTCCAAGGTGTGACAATAAATGACTGACTAAAATTTAATATACGCATTTCCCTAGCAATCAAAAAATTCCATCCCAAACTCAGATCTCTCTACTGAGTGGGACCTTTCCTAACACATCAAGCCAGACTAGCCACAGCTAGATCTCAGCTTCTATCTACCCTTCTCTACAGCTCACACATCTTTACTAACTTGCGCAAGGCCAACCTTAATAACCTAGAATCCTGCTATAATAAAACAGCAAAGTTTGCCAGCAACCACCCCCATAAATTGCATCATTGTTCTGCTCTCCAGCAACTGGACTGGCCTGAGCTCCCCAACCCATTAACATTAAACCAACTTACTTTCACACACCAAATCATTCACAACCCCAGTCACTGCCCTGCACTTCCCACCCTGGTCCAACCACATGTCAATACCAGGTCCCTTAGATCTTTTGACAGGTTACTGCTAAAAATTACCCAGCCTCACAACTACCATGATGACTCCCTCTATTTTAATAAAATTGCCAAGACCTGGAATGCTCCCTCAACACATACAAAACTCTCCCAACTATTCTTCCTTTAAAACAAAAACAAAAGAATATCTCAAATCTACCTGGCTCTGCCCCTGTAGCTCTTATGGATAACAGTTTTTTCCTCTTTCCGAGTACTTTGTCAACTTCTTCTTCATATGAGTTTAAACTTTGGCAAAAGCCCTGTTTGACTTTCAACTACTACAGTGACCAATGTAACTCTGTATTGTGCTATGACTTATGGTCACTTTATGTTTCTTTGTCAGTTAATTTTGTTAATAATATGTTTCTTGATATTGTTTTGCTCTCTGTTAGTAAATTCTTACTTATCTACAATTCGGTACATGATATGCTCTATGATTACCTTTGTATACATAATATTACTAATGTATCATTTTTAGCTCTTACTGATTTGTATTACTGCTGTTTGTGAAGCTTTTTTTTCCCGGGTCACCACTGAAAATGGGCTCCATGGCCCAGTCAGACACTACTCAGTTAACAAATGTAAATAAATAAATAAAATAAATAAATAAAAAGAAAATAACAGTTCCCCAAAACACAATAATATCCATAACATTCTAAGTCTATATCAAATGTAGAAATCAATTTTGTCACATAACCATACACTGAGAAAAAAAAACTGTTGCGCAATTCATGACAGCTCATTAAAAAAGGAAATACAATTTTCCAAGAATATTATCTTCCTAGCCTTGACAGATCAGTAGCTGACTGTCACTTCCATGAAAACTGCAGAGGGAGAAGACTCCAGTGGCAAGAAAGTTCTGAAGTTTTAGGTGCCAAGCTGCTTTCTAATTGGCTCTTGTATGTCAGTTAGGGTACACGGAACATGCCCCTAAGCTTTGAAAGCTGGCTGATGATCATATCCTGAACGTGATATAACCCAAATGGCTTAAGCTACCGCACAAGTGATCCAAAGTTGAGCAGGTAAGAATTATGTGTGGTAGAAAATGGAAGAGTAAACTAGCAATTTATTGCTGCATAGAGAAACAACTATAATATTACGTTTTAGATTGGTAGGAAGTACAAAATGTGGGCTGTTGTGGGAGTGCTGTTAGGAGGAATGGTTGGGTAACATATTATGGTTTTGCCTGGGGGGGCTGAACACTGGACACTCTACCCTTCAATGTTCGATGGCTTACCAACCTAATTAACTAGAGAAATATGACATGTCAGGAAAAAAAATGTTTTCATACTGAACTGCTTCCATCTTTAAATATCGCACAGAGATAGGATTAAGCAAGGCTGAGTAGAGAGCTGCATCAGTTAGATCTACTTCAGGGAGCACACTATCTGCTGAGTAATCACAGTGGACTATAAGCAAACAGTGAAAATATTTCAGAGGAAGTGAAGTCAATAACCACAAGTGTGACTAGTTAAGCTGAGGAAACCAAACAGATGACAGCATTGTGTGAGTCTGACCAGCACACAACATTTTATGAAATATATGCAAATCTCTGTATATCATTCCAGTTTAAAGTCTGATCATCACAAACTACTTCATGTGGTTGGGAGGGTGGCCTAATTGTTAAGGTGTTGTTTTACGAACACACAATGCTGGGGGGTTAATCTGAACAGGGATAATGGCTAGGCTTAAAATGGCTTGCAAGGGCAGTTAGCCTAGTACTAACCTATAACCTATACCTATATATAGATGTGAATCTTCTCCAGTAAAGGAATCCAGTTTAAGATCTGACCCACCACATAACACTTCACAAATTAACAGGGAAATCTTACCTCTGTAAACAGTTCCATTTCATACTGTGATTATCTCACAGCACTTCATGTATATACAAGCAAAAGTGGCTTTACATTTGTTTATAGCTGAACAAGATGTTAAGGGTATTTATAGAGGAATGCACTATCAAGGAAGGTTGTTTACTAATTTTTAATGACTCATTCCATAACAGATTATAGCCTTTTTACACCCAGTTGAAAGATGAAAGACTCAAGCCACTGACATAAACATATCAACTGACTCACCACTGAGATGCACATTGGAGGAAGGCAAGTATTTAAAACTTTACCTTGATGGAGGTAAATTAAAGGTAGCTATCTTTTTTATACTGTCTAAATCAAATTTCAGAGCATATGATATAAGCAGCCTTGTTATAAAACATAATCTTGCATGAAAAAATGAATCCAGCTACTGCCTCGACCTCGACCCAAACCTACATGTCACCTGACCAAAAAACATTTCCCTAACAGTACAACTATTCAGACAGATTACTTCCTGTCTTTTTTGACCTTTGCTGATAATATCATTTACATGTGTGTGTGTATATCTCAGAATAAATACAGAGGGAGAATGTGTACAGTTTTACTTGTCATTTACAAAATGTTCAAAACAATGGGCATCTAGATAAATCAGTGAAGTGGAAACATCCCATTTTGGATCATGCGAGACAAGGATTTATTTTATTTAAAAAAATGGATTGAGCAAAGCCAGAACAATATAACTGTTGGCAATGACATGGAATTGTTTCTAACTGTGAAGTTGCTCTGTGTTTTGTAATCTGCAAAATGCCTTAACCTTATTGGCAGTGGGATACAAACTTCATGTAAAAGTTTAAATGTTTTGATGTAACCTGGGTCATGCTAAAAGCAGTGGTCTAGTTCCACCGGGGATTGTCATAGCAACCAAAATTAATAATGCAGTGTTATTGCTTTTCCAAAAGAAATCCGAACATGCTTTTTTTAAGGATTATTAAACTGCAGCATGTTCCAACAAGCAAAATTTGACATATTATGAGCAGAGTTCAGTAAGTAGAGTTTGAATTTAACAGGCACATTTGTATAAGCACTTATGAATGTTAGCCTTTTATGAAGTATTGTATTAAGCATAATGTTCTTTAACTTCCAGGAGTCAGAAAAAAATGTTCTCAGTTGCTATACATAAGTGCGTTTTGTATCCGAAACATGCATAGATATAACTATGGAAAGCTAATATGTTACACATACATGCACAAATAATAAATTATCTGTGGACAGTTGCATTCCTAATGCCCATCCAGTATGCCTTTTGTGCTTTCCTCTCTGTTATGAAGACTGAACACAGGAAAATATCCATCCAAGTTTTTCAGAATTCCCATAAATGTGTGTTTCTTGGACTCTGCATGTCCTCCCTCATGTCCTCCCTTCATTTACGTGGGTTTCCTCTGGGTGCTCCAGTTTCCTCCCACATTCCAAAGATGTGCATCTTTGGAATGCTTTGCCCCAGTTGGACTTTTCCCGGTAAACAAATGTTAAATAAATAAAATAAATAAATAAATGAGTGTGTAAATTGGTTGAAGACCCTTTTCAGTCAGAAACCATACCAAAAGGCAAGACAATGACCACAGAATTAGAGAGAGAACAGAAAATTAGACATATGCAGATCTGTTGTAACAAATATAGAAAATATAATATACATATAAACATACAGACCAAACTAAAATACAGTATATACAAATTTACATGACATAGTATAATGTAAAATCTTCAACAGTATTGTGATATGCCATAGAAGTGAATAACTCCTATCAACAGATTGGAAAAATAAATCCTTACTAGACAAGTTCTCTGAAACAATTACATCTATAACTGGAGACAAATTTGCCTTTGGTATCAACTAGTGTTTAATCATGGTAGATTGTATAAAGCAATGAGCTGTTACAGCTATATAGTATAAAATATACTTCCTGGAGTTAAGGGTTTGATTTCCTCAGCCGCCATTTGCTAGCTGTGCAACTCTAAGCAAGTCATTTAACCATACAGTGATCTGGGCAATTACTAAACTGGACTGGGCTCCATGCTTCTCACATAGATTTCATTTATCTATCAGTGCATCCTTTGTTGGCCAGGTTAGTACTGCTAGGTTTGTGTCCTCTTCTCATGGGAGAACCCAGGTATTATTTATCCAATTAACGGAAATTTGGCCAGGGCATTTGGGAACTTTCCCTACATTTTTCATAGGTCCTGTGGGATCTTTCACATCCAAATGAGCAAATACCAGCTCAAGAAGATGGGACTTGAAAATGCCTCATTCAAAGGATATCTGTTAACTACCTATGAACTATGACTATTACTGCTGCTATCAGTCAGGAGAAAACATCTAGTCTTCTTCTGATGTGCCACAGTTTCTAATAGCAGCAGAAATGGGTTCTATCAAGCTCAGTTAGGCAATAGCCAACTTGAAATATATTCAGAGTATTGCTTTTGGTAACACAAATACATAAACTGAGCACTCATAGGAGTGACCCACCTCCATAGGTATCACAAGGGATAAGAAACTAAGAGTAATGCTACTCAATGCCAGAAGTTTAAAACTCAAGATGCATGCACTCAAAACTCTCCTTAGCATGGAGAAAATCGATATCTGTGCAGTAACAGAAACCTGGTTCAGGGCTCCCGAGAGCACCCCAGCACTACCAGGTTATACCTCATACCATACTTTTCGGCCCCAAAACTTGGACCGAACCACAAAAGGAGGGGGGAGTATTGATATTCATCAAAGATACCCACACCTCCAGGTTGGTGGCAAAGCACGAAGCATCAGAGACTATCCATGTGCAACTAACAGTGGGTAAAACTGCTTTCCAGTTTATAGCCTGCTAGACCACACTCCCAAACCCAGGAACCCCACTCGGCCTTTCTGAGAACACTGGAAAATATGAAGGTCTCTCCAAACACCATTATATTGGGCGACTTCAACTACCCAAACATAGACTGGGAGCATTACTCTAGCTCCAACACCCTAGCCCAAAGGTTCCTAGAATTTATAAACTCAAATGCTATGGAACAACTTGTTACCACTCCCACAAGAGGGGAAAACATACTGGACCTGATCATTACCAACATGGGGACTCTATGCTCCAGACCAGAAGTGTATCCCTCACCGGTAAGATCAGACCATAAACTAATCTCACTGGATATTCACATCCCGACCCCACCCCCTGCCCAGAAAACCACAGTGAAAAACTTCTCTAAAGCAAATTTCACACTCCTCAAAACCGAGGTGGATTCCTTCAAAGCCCCCGGGCCTGTGGAAAATATGGCCCAGACCGCAGAATCCTTTATAAACACATTCTATGAACACCTTCAGGAATGCATGGATCATGCAATCCCAAATAAAACCAAGACCCAATCCTCCAAAGGCAGACGTTCTGTCTGGTGGACCCCAGCCATAAACAAACTATACAATAGAAGGAGGAAGCTACTAAATGATAGAGCAAAATCCCAAAAAGGGAAGGCATCACTGATCAGTATTAGCAAAAAACTACGGGCACTCATAAAATTGTCTAAGGCTAGCTTCGAGAGAAAAATTGCACAGGACACTAAGGATAATCACAAGGCTTTCTTTAGTTATGTTAGGAACCTGGGTGGTAATTCCCAGATACACTCAGAATTAGTCCAAAATGACAAAAAATACACTGAACCCACAGACATTGCCAACATCCTAGCTGACAGGTTCAGTGCAAACTCCCCACCCCACCCCAGCAAAAGCGCAAATATCTATCCCAGCAGAGGGCTCCCCCCCTGACATCTCAGATGCTCAGGTAAGAGCCCTCTCCAAAGCAAAAACACAGCATCAATGGGACCAGACCGTGTCCCGGCGCCCTACATGAACTCCAAGAAGAGCTAAACCCAAACATAAAACTACTGTTCAATCTCAGCCTTACTACAGGATATGTGCCCAAAGAGTGGCGTACAACAACAGTGGTCCCTCTCCATAAAGGTGGTGCCTCAACGGATCCTGGAAACTATCACCCCATAAGCCTGACTAGCTTGGTCTGCAAAGCTATGGAAAGGATCATCATGGACCTCATAAATAAAGATATTGGGGACCTACAGACACTGGATCCTTCCCAGTTCGGCTTTGTTAAGGGCAGATCCTGCCTCTTAAACCCAGTTGATTTCTTTGAAACAGTCACTAAGGCCATTGACGAGGGGAAGGTGGTCCACACAGCCTACCTGGACCTCGCAAAAGCATTCAATACAATACCCCACTCAGGCATTATAGATAAGCTCACCAGCTTAAATATAAACCCCTATGTCACTAGATGGATTGCAAACTGGCTCAAGGACAGAACCCACATGGTTAGAATTGCTGGAGCCATGTCAGACTCCAAACCAGTTACAAGTGGTGTCCCACAAGGCTCAGTCCTGGGACCTCTCTTGTTCAGTATATATTTCTCGGAGGTACAGGCCAACACGGAAGGACTCTGGCTGACCAAGTTCGCAGATGACTGCAAACTGGGCACCATAATCGACTCTCCAGCCGACACAAGCATCCTCCAAAAGGGCCTCATAGAAACAGACAACTGGTGCCAGAGCCATGGCCTCAAGCTAAATGCCAAAAGTGTATAGTCATCCCTTTGGCAAAAACAAAGTGCCCACAAATTACCACATAGGTGGTAATCCATTAAGTACAGATGAAGTAATTAGGGACCTGGGGACCCAAGTTGATAGCAATCTCTCATTTGACAACCACGTGGCCAAAGTGGTTAGAAAAACATTTTATATAGCCCACCTAATCATGAAGGGATTCACATCTAGATGAGGGAGGTCATCGTGCCTCTTTACTCATCCCTCATCAGGCCCATAATTGAGTACAATGCCCCTTTTGGGATGTACCTTACCAGACACCTGCAGCAACTGGAAAGACCCCAAAAGTACCTCACCAAGAGGATCAAAGGGCTCAAACAGATGCCATATGCTGCCCGGTTAAAGAAACTCCAGCTTTACTCAGTGGCATACCGCCTGTTCAGAGGCGATCTGTGCCTGACGTATAAAGCCATGTCCAACCCGGAATTAATGGACATGCTGCACCTCAGAAAATCCAAATCCCATCGAGCTACGCTCTCGAGAGACTTGAACCTCAGCACTGAAATAAATAGGACATGCTGGAGGGACAGATTCATAACCCAGAGGCTCCCTTCACTCTGGAATCTGCATTTTCGCCTGTTTATACAGCTCTGCATTCTATTTAAACTGTTTTTCTGTTGATTAACTGTTTTGCACTTTTAAAAAAAGTTATTTGTTGTTTAATTTTACCTGTAGGCTAACACACTCAAGTGCGCTAGCCATTTAAAAGCATGTATAGCATTACTGTCTGTTTTTCCTCTGTTTTCTGCAAAAAAAATTGTTTTCCCGCCTTGCTGAACTAGAATAGTCCAGTCTTCAGAGTTTGCTGATCTCTGGGCTTTGTCTTGGTTCCTGTGCTATTCCATATCCTTATTTGGATAAAGGGAAGCTTCTTTGTTCACTAGTGGGAGTGGGGAGCACTGAGCAGCCTATTTGTCCCTAGAGCAGTGGTTCCAGCCAGAAACTTGTAGTCTATTGGCCATTTTGGGTCAATTCCTAGCTCTTTTCAACCCCCTGCTATAAAGCCCGCTTTATTGCGTGATTTAGCGCAGAGTTGCCCATAGAGCACCATCGGGCAGCCAAGTTAAAAAGGTTAAACTATTTCTGGCTCCGTAAAGTCTGCTTTTCAATTTTTCCCTTAGAACTTCTCTACTTGCAATCTAAACAGTCTATTCTCTATCTCAAAAGCTCAGCACTTGCTCCTAAAGCATTTTTATATAGGTAAAGCTCAGCACTTGCTCCTAAAGCATTTTATATAGGTAAAGTACTTGTATACTAAACAAAGTACTACATTAGCCTAGAATCCCCTTGAGTACCCATTTCCCTATAGGTCCCTTCTGATTCAGTTACACAGCAAACTTTTTCACTTTTTCTAGCATGTCGAAGGGTCAGTTGCTAGCGTCCTCTCCTGTTCAGCTGGTGAATCTGGGCATCTTGAGGCAATGTTACAATTGCCTCATGTACACAGACAACCCACTCCTTCTCCCACAAAACACAATTACATGTGAGAGATGCAACTATATAGCCAAACTGGAGGCTGAGCTCTCTCAACTCAGGACTGGCAAGACCAGACAGGAGGAGAAGGAAACCACACACACCGCAAACCCAGTTTCACATAGTACAATCACAACTGCAAAACAAACACATAAACACACAAAGACATACTCGGAGGCACTGATCAAAAATCTACCAAAACTACAGAGGCCTCCAAAGCAGACACCCAAGCAACTGCCACCTCAAGACATAAGACATGCAACACATAGTTCTCAAAGTCAGTGTGCTAAACAGTCACAGCCCTTAAGGCCAAACACAATGCCAGACACACTTGTTATAGGTGACTCCATAGTCAGACACACTGACGTCCCACTCACCAGACTGAACAAGGAAAAGATCACAGTAAGCTACCTGTCAGGCGCTAGAATCCGCCACATAACACAAGCACTCAGGTCACTCCACAGCAAGTACAAGTATGACTCAGTCATTGTACATGCCGGTGTGAACGACCTGAGACGTACCTCCCTGGACTACATGAAAAGAGACATAGAGGAGCTCTCAGATTATGTAGCCCAGGCCGGTATGACCCTGACCCTGAGCAGTATCCTACCCTCACCAAAAATGATGCCACAATACAGAGACAAAATGATCAGCTTTAATAATTGGCTTAATTACTGGTGTCATTCTAAGGGGATCCAATGTCTGTCTGCCTGGGATGACATGCTTGACAAGCCACGCTGCCAAGGGACGGCTTGCACCTGTCACCCCTGGGCTTCCGGATATTGGCAAAGGCTCTTGCCAGCCCCATAGTGCCTTTTTTAGGCAAGGCTCAAATGATAAACCTACCGCCCTAGAAAACAAAAATGGAGAAAAACTAAGGGTAATACTGCTCAATGCCAGAAGTCTAAACCTCATGATGCACACCCTCGAAGCCCTCCTCAGTATGGAGAACATCGATGTCTGTGCTGTGACTGAAACCTGGTTCAAGGCTCCTGAGAGCACCCCAGCACTATCAGGTTATACCTCATATCATTCCCGGCCCCAAAATCCGGACCGAACCACAAAAGGAGGGGGAGTATCCATATTCATAAAGGATACCCACACCTCCAGGTTAGTGGCAATGCACGAAGCATCGGAGGCCATCCAGGTGCAATTAACCATAGGTAAAACTGCCCTACAGTTTGTAACATGCTACAGACCACCTTCTCAAACTCAGGAAACCCACACAGCCTTCCTGAAGACACTGGAGAGTATGAATGTCTCTCCAAACACCATGATATTGGGTGACTTCAACTACCCAAACATAGACTGGGAACATTACTCAAGCCCCAACACCCTAGCCCAAAGGTTCCTTGAGTTCATAAACTCAAATGCTATGGAACAACTAGTCACCATTCCCACAAGAGGAGAAAATATACTAGACCTGATCATCACAAACATGGGGAAAAATGCTCCACACCGAAGTATATCCCTCATTGGTGAGATCAGACCATAAATTAATCTCACTGGAGATCCACATCCCGCCCCACCCCAGCAAAAGACCACAGTGAAGAACTTCTCAAAAGCAA